>NW_026736411.1:0-71163 GCF_949786415.1 Peromyscus eremicus | reverse complement strand
GCACTCTTCTACTCTACTGTGTTTCCTATAGCCAGAACAGTAAGCTTGCCCAGAACTAAAGAACTGTGCACCCTACACCCACGGGCCATATCTAGTTCAATTCTGCTTAGGATACTGACAAGAACAGTAGCTTCTCTTCAGAACAATACACTGTACTTGCTGGGAACAGATGAAAGTGCTGTTTGCACTGTGTATGGCAAAGGTAGCATAATAGTTACTCTCTCCACCAGAAAACAACTCTTGTTCGTAGGAACAGAAACTGCATGTGATTCAGTTCCATTTATGAACGGGAAACAAACGCTAGCTCGCCTTACAAGGAACACACTTTGCTTTTGAGAAAAGATCACTCTTCTAATCTACTGTGTTTCCATAGGGTCAGAAAAGTGAGCTTGCTCAGCACAAAAAAACTGTGCTTCCTACACACACGGGCTTTATCTAGTACAACTCTGTTTAGGAAACTGACAAGCACAGTAGCTTCTCTTCTGTCCAATACACTGTACTTGCTGGGAACACACGCAAGTGCTATTTGCACTGTGTATGGCAATTGGAGCTCAATAGTGACTCTTCTTTCCAGAAAATAACTCTTGCTCCTAGGACATGAAACTGCATGTGATTCAACTCCATTTATGAATAAGAAACAAACACTAGCTCGCCTTACAAGAAACACACTCTAGTTTTGAGAAAAGACCACTCTTTTACTCTACTGTGTTTCCTAGAGAGCCACAACCGTGAGCTTGCTCAGAACAAAAGAACTGTGCTACCTACATGCACGGGCCATATCTAGTTCATCTCTGCTGAGGAAACTGACAAGAACAGTAGCTCCTCTTCTGTCCAATACACTGTACTTGCTGGGAACAGACGAGAGTGCTATTTGCACTGTGTATGGCAATGGTAGCACAATAGTGACTTTCCTTACCAGAAAACATCCCTTGCTCATAGAACCAAAAACTGCATGTGATTCAACTCCATTTAGGACTGGGAAACAAACGCTAGCTCACCTTACAAGAAACACACTCTGCTTTTGAGAAAAGAGCACTCTTCTACTCTACTGTGTTTCCTATCGTGTCCGAACAGTGAGCTTGCTCAGAACCAAAGAACTGTGCTTCCTACACACACGTCCCATATCTAGTTCAACTCTGCTTAGGAAACTGACAAGAACAGTAGCTCCTCTTCTGTCCAATACACTGTACTTGCAAGGAACAGTAGCGAGTGTTGTTTGCACTGTGTATGCAATGGGAGCGCAATAGTGACTCTTCTTACCAGAAAACAACTCTTGCCCCTAGGATCAGAAACTGCATGTGATTCAACTCCATTTAGGACTGGGAAACAAACGCTAGCTCGCCTTACAAGAAACACATTCTGCTTTTGAGAAAAGAGCACTCTTCTACTCTACTGTGTTTCCTATAGGGCCAAAACAGTGAGCTTGCTAAGAACAAAAGAACTGTGCTTCCTACACACACACGCTATATCTAGTTCAACTCTGCTTAGGAAACTGACAAGAACAGTAGATCCTCTTCAGTCCAATACACTGTACTTGCTGGGAGCAGACGCGAGTGCTGTTTGCACTGTGTATGGCAAAGGGAGCACAATAGTGACTTTCCTTACCAGAAAACATCCCTTGCTCGTAGGACCAAAAACTGCATGGGATTCAACTCCATTTAGGACTGGGAAACAAACGATAGCTCACCTTACAAGAAACACACTCTGCTTTAGAGAAAAGAGCACTTTTCTACTCTACTGTGTTTCCTATAAGGCCAGAACAGTGAGCATGCTCAGAATAAAAGAACTGTGCTTCCTACACACTCGGGCTATATCTAGTTCAACTCTGCTTAGGAAACTGACAAGAACAGTAGCTCCTCTTCTGTCCAATACACTGTACTTGCTGGGAACAGACGAGAGTGCTATTTGCACTGTGTATGGCAATGGTAGCACAATAGTGACTTTCCGTACCAGAAAACATCCCTTGCTCATAGAACCAAAAACTGCATGTGATTCAACTCCATTTAGGACTGGGAAAGAAACGCTAGCTCACCTTACAAGAAACACACTCTGCTTTAGAGAAAAGAGCACTCTTCTACTCTACTGTGTTTCCTCTAGGGCCAGAACAGTGAGCTTGCTCAGAACAAAAGAACTGTGCTTCCTTCACACACGGGCCATATGTTGTTCAACTCTGCTTAGGAAACTGACAAGAACAGTAGATCCTCTTCAGTCCAATACACTGTACATGCTGGGAACAGACGCCAGTGCTATTTACCCTGTGTATGACAATGGGAGCGCAATAGTGACACTTCTTACCAGAAAACAACTCTTGCTCCTAGGATCAGAAACTGCATGTGATTCAACTCCATTTAGGACTGGGAAACAAACGCTACCTCACCTTACAAGAAACACACTCTGCTTTAGAGAAAAGAGCACTCATCTACTCTACTGTGTTTCCTAAGGGGTCCAAACAGTGAGCTTGCTCAGAACAAAAGAACTGTGCTTCCTACACAAGGACCATATGTAGTTCAACTCTGCTTAGGAAACTGACTAGAACAGTAGCTCCTATTCAGTCCAATACACTGTACTTGCTAGGAAAAGACGCGAGTGCTATTTGCCCTGTGTATGGCAATGGGAGCGCAATAGTGACTTTCCTTGCCAGAAAACAACTCTTGTTTGTAGGACCAGAAACTGTATGTGATTCAACTCCATTTAGGACTAGAAAACAAACGCTAGCTCGCCTTACAAGAAACACACTCTGCTTTTGAGAAAAGAGCACTCTTCTACTATACTGTGTTTCCTATAGGGCCAGAATAGTGAGCTTGCTCAGAACATAAGAACTGTGCTTCCTACACACACGGGCCATATCTAGTTCAACTCTGCTTAGGAAACTGAAAAGAACAGTAGCTCCTCTTCAGTCCAATACACTGTACTTGCTGGGAACAGACGCCAGTGCTATTTGCCCTGTGTACGACAAGTGGAGTGCAATAGTGACTCTTCTTACCATAAAACAACTCTTGCTCGTAGGACCAGAAACTGCATGTGATTCAACTCCACTTAGGACTGGGAAACAAACGCTAGCTCGCCTTACAA
Organism: Peromyscus eremicus; assembly: GCF_949786415.1. Lineage (NCBI taxonomy): Eukaryota > Metazoa > Chordata > Mammalia > Rodentia > Cricetidae > Peromyscus > Peromyscus eremicus. Next base: position 68,091 of record NW_026736411.1, on the reverse strand, counting down.
GAAACACATTCTGCTTTTGAGAAAAGAGCACTCTTCTACTCTACTGTGTTTCCTATAGGGCCAGAAGAGTGAGCTTGCTCAGAACAAAAGAAGTGTACTTCCTACACACACGGGCCATATCTACTTCAAGTTTGCTTAGGAAACTGACAAGAACAGTCGATCCTCTTCAGTCCAATACACTGTACATCCTGGGAACAGACGCGAGTGCATTTGCCCAGTGTATGGCAATGGGAGCACAATAGTGACTCTTCTTACCAGAAAACAACTCTTGCTTGTAGGACCAGAAACTGCATGTAATTCAACTCCATTTAGGACTGGGAAACAAACGCTAGCTCACCTTACAAGAAACACACTCTGCTTTTGAGAAAAGAGCACTCTTCTACTCTTCTGTGTTTCCTATGGTGTCCGAACAGTGAGCTTGCTCAGAACAAAAGAACTGTGCTTCCTACACACACGGGCCATATCTTGTTCAACTCTGCTTAGGAAACTGACAAGAACAGTAGATCCTCTTCTGTCCAATAATGTGTACTTGCAGGGAACAGACGCCAGTGCTATTTGCACTGTATATGGCAATGGGAGCACAATAGTGACTCTTCTTACCAGAAAACAACTCTTGCTCCTAGGAACAGAAACTGCATGTGATTCAACTCCATTTAGGACTGGGAAACAAATGCTAGCTCGCCTTACATGAAACCCACTCTGCTTTTGAGAAAAAAACACTCTTCTACTCTACTATGTTTCCTACAGGGCCAGAACAGTGAGCTTGCTCAGAACAAAAGAAGTGTACTTCCTACACACACGGGCCATATCTAGTTCAACTCTGCTTAGGAAACACAGAAGAACAATAGATCCTCTTCAGTCCAATACACTGTACATGCTGGGAACAGGCGCCAGTGCTATTTACCCTGTGTATGACAATAGGAGCGCAATAGTGACTCTTCTTACCAGAAAACAACTCTTGCCCCTAGGATCAGAAACTGCGTGTGATTCAACTCCATTTAGGACTGGGAAACAAACGCTAGCTCGCCTTACAAGAAACACATTCTGCTTTTGAGAAAAGAGCACTCTTCTACTCTACTGTGTTTCCTATAGGGCCAAAACAGTGAGCTTGCTAAGAACAAAAGAACTGTGCTTCCTACACACACACGCTATATCTAGTTCAACTCTGCTTAGGAAACTGACAAGAACAGTAGATCCTCTTCAGTCCAATACACTGTACTTGCTGGGAGCAGACGCGAGTGCTGTTTGCACTGTGTATGGCAAAGGGAGCACAATAGTGACTTTCCTTACCAGAAAACATCCCTTGCTCGTAGGACCAAAAACTGCATGGGATTCAACTCCATTTAGGACTGGGAAACAAACGATAGCTCACCTTACAAGAAACACACTCTGCTTTAGAGAAAAGAGCCCTTTTCTACTCTACTGTGTTTCCTATAAGGCCAGAACAGTGAGCATGCTCAGAACAAAAGAACTGTGCTTCCTACACACTCGGGCTATATCTAGTTCAACTCTGCTTAGGAAACTGACAAGAACAGTAGCTCCTCTTCTGTCCAATACACTGTACTTGCTGGGAACAGACGAGAGTGCTATTTGCACTGTGTATGGCAATGGTAGCACAATAGTGACTTTCCTTACCAGAAAACATCCCTTGCTCATAGAACCAAAAACTGCATGTGATTCAACTCCATTTAGGACTGGGAAACAAACGCTCGCTCGCCTTACAAGAAACACACTCTGCTTTAGAGAAAAGAGCACTCGTCTACTCTACTGTGTTTCCTAAGGGGTCCAAACAGTGAGCTTGCTCAGAACAAAAGAACTGTGCTTCCTACACAAGGACCATATGAAGTTCAACTCTGCTTAGGAAACTGACTAGAACAGTAGCTCCTATTCAGTCCAATACACTGTACTTGCTAGGAAAAGACGCGAGTGCTATTTGCCCTGTGTATGGCAATGGGAGCGCAATAGTGACTTTCCTTGCAAGAAAACAACTCTTGTTTGTAGGACCAGAAACTGTATGTGATTCAACTCCATTTAGGACTAGAAAACAAACGCTAGCTCGCCTTACAAGAAACACACTCTGCTTTTGAGAAAAGAGCACTCTTCTACTATACTGTGTTTCCTATAGGGCCAGAATAGTGAGCTTGCTCAGAACATAAGAACTGTGCTTCCTACACACACGGGCCATATCTAGTTCAACTCTGCTTAGGAAACTGAAAAGAACAGTAGCTCCTCTTCAGTCCAATACACTGTACTTGCTGGGAACAGACGCCAGTGCTATTTGCCCTGTGTATGACAAGTGGAGTGCAATAGTGACTCTTCTTACCATAAAACAACTCTTGCTCGTAGGACCAGAAACTGCATGTGATTCAACTCCACTTAGGACTGGGAAACAAACGCTAGCTCGCCTTACAAGAAACACATTCTGCTTTTGAGAAAAGAGCACTCTTCTACTCTACTGTGTTTCCTATAGGGCCAGAAGAGTGAGCTTGCTCAGAACAAAAGAAGTGTACTTCCTACACACACGGGCCATATCTACTTCAAGTTTGCTTAGGAAACTGACAAGAACAGTAGATCCTCTTCAGTCCAATACACTGTACATCCTGGGAACAGACGCGAGTGCTATTTGCCCAGTGTATGGCAATGGGAGCACAATAGTGACTCTTCTTACCAGAAAACAACTCTTGCTTGTAGGACCAGAAACTGCATGTAATTCAACTCCATTTAGGACTGGGAAACAAACGCTAGCTCACCTTACAAGAAACACACTCTGCTTTTGAGAAAAGAGCACTCTTCTACTCTTCTGTGTTTCCTATGGTGTCCGAACAGTGAGCTTGCTCAGAACAAAAGAACTGTGCTTCCTACACACACGGGCCATATCTTGTTCAACTCTGCTTAGGAAACTGACAAGAACAGTAGATCCTCTTCTGTCCAATAATGTGTACTTGCAGGGAACAGACGCCAGTGCTATTTGCACTGTATATGGCAATGGGAGCACAATAGTGACTCTTCTTACCAGAAAACAACTCTTGCTCCTAGGAACAGAAACTGCATGTGATTCAACTCCATTTAGGACTGGGAAACAAATGCTAGCTCGCCTTACATGAAACCCACTCTGCTTTTGAGAAAAAAAACACTCTTCTACTCTACTATGTTTCCTACAGGGCCAGAACAGTGAGCTTGCTCAGAACAAAAGAAGTGTACTTCCTACACACACGGGCCATATCTAGTTCAACTCTGCTTAGGAAACACAGAAGAACAATAGATCCTCTTCAGTCCAATACACTGTACATGCTGGGAACAGGCACCAGTGCTATTTACCCTGTGTATGACAATAGGAGCGCAATAGTGACTCTTCTTACCAGAAAACAACTCTTGCCCCTAGGATCAGAAACTGCATGTGATTCAACTCCATTTAGGACTGGGAAACAAACACTAGCTCGCCTTACAAGAAACACATTCTGCTTTTGAGAAAAGAGCACTCTTCTACTCTACTGTGTTTCCTATAGGGCCAAAACAGTGAGCTTGCTAAGAACAAAAGAACTGTGCTTCCTACACACACACGCTATATCTAGTTCAACTCTGCTTAGGAAACTGACAAGAACAGTAGATCCTCTTCAGTCCAATACACTGTACTTGCTGGGAGCAGACGCGAGTGCTGTTTGCACTGTGTATGGCAAAGGGAGCACAATAGTGACTTTCCTTACCAGAAAACATCCCTTGCTCGTAGGACCAAAAACTGCATGGGATTCAACTCCATTTAGGACTGGGAAACAAACGATAGCTCACCTTACAAGAAACACACTCTGCTTTAGAGAAAAGAGCCCTTTTCTACTCTACTGTGTTTCCTATAAGGCCAGAACAGTGAGCATGCTCAGAACAAAAGAACTGTGCTTCCTACACACTCGGGCTATATCTAGTTCAACTCTGCTTAGGAAACTGACAAGAACAGTAGCTCCTCTTCTGTCCAATACACTGTACTTGCTGGGAACAGACGAGAGTGCTATTTGCACTGTGTATGGCAATGGTAGCACAATAGTGACTTTCCTTACCAGAAAACATCCCTTGCTCATAGAACCAAAAACTGCATGTGATTCAACTCCATTTAGGACTGGGAAACAAACGCTAGCTCACCTTACAAGAAACACACTCTGCTTTTGAGAAAAGAGCACTCTTCTACTCTACTGTGTTTCCTATCGTGTCCGAACAGTGAGCTTGCTCAGAACCAAAGAACTGTGCTTCCTACACACACGTCCCATATCTAGTTCAACTCTGCTTAGGAAACTGACAAGAACAGTAGCTCCTCTTCTGTCCAATACACTGTACTTGCAAGGAACAGTAGCGAGTGTTGTTTGCACTGTGTATGCAATGGGAGCGCAATAGTGACTCTTCTTACCAGAAAACAACTCTTGCTCATAGGACCAGAAACTGCATGTGATTCAACTCCATTTAGGCCTGGGAAACAAACGCTAGCTCGCCTTACAAGAAACACATTCTGCTTTTGAGAAAAGAGCACTCTTCTACTCTACTGTGTTTCCTATAGGGCCAGAAGAGTGAGCTTGCTCAGAACAAAAGAAGTGTACTTCCTACACACACGGGCCATATCTATTTCAAGTTTGCTTAGGAAACTGACAAGAACAGTAGATCCTCTTCAGTCCAATACACTGTACATCCTGGGAACAGACGCGAGTGCTATTTGCCCAGTGTATGGCAATGGGAGCACAATAGTGACTCTTCTTACCAGAAAACAACTCTTGCTTGTAGGACCAGAAACTGCATGTAATTCAACTCCATTTAGGACTGGGAAACCAACGCTCGCTCGCCTTACAAGAAACACACTCTGCTTTAGAGAAAAGAGCACTCGTCTACTCTACTGTGTTTCCTAAGGGGTCCAAACAGTGAGCTTGCTCAGAACAAAAGAACTGTGCTTCCTACACAAGGACCATATGAAGTTCAACTCTGCTTAGGAAACTGACTAGAACAGTAGCTCCTATTCAGTCCAATACACTGTACTTGCTAGGAAAAGACGCGAGTGCTATTTGCCCTGTGTATGGCAATGGGAGCGCAATAGTGACTTTCCTTGCCAGAAAACAACTCTTGTTTGTAGGACCAGAAACTGTATGTGATTCAACTCCATTTAGGACTAGAAAACAAACGCTAGCTCGCCTTACAAGAAACACACTCTGCTTTTGAGAAAAGAGCACTCTTCTACTATACTGTGTTTCCTATAGGGCCAGAATAGTGAGCTTGCTCAGAACATAAGAACTGTGCTTCCTACACACACGGGCCATATCTAGTTCAACTCTGCTTAGGAAACTGAAAAGAACAGTAGCTCCTCTTCAGTCCAATACACTGTACTTGCTGGGAACAGACGCCAGTGCATTTGCCCTGTGTATGACAAGTGGAGTGCAATAGTGACTCTTCTTACCATAAAACAACTCTTGCTCGTAGGACCAGAAACTGCATGTGATTCAACTCCACTTAGGACTGGGAAACAAACGCTAGCTCGCCTTACAAGAAACACATTCTGCTTTTGAGAAAAGAGCACTCTTCTACTCTACTGTGTTTCCTATAGGGCCAGAAGAGTGAGCTTGCTCCGAACAAAAGAAGTGTACTTCCTACACACACGGGCCATATCTACATCAAGTTTGCTTAGGAAACTGACAAGAACAGTAGATCCTCTTCAGTCCAATACACTGTACATCCTGGGAACAGACGCGAGTGCTATTTGCCCAGTGTATGGCAATGGGAGCACAATAGTGACTCTTCTTACCAGAAAACAACTCTTGCTTGTAGGACCAGAAACTGCATGTAATTCAACTCCCATTTAGGACTGGGAAACAAACGCTCGCTCGCCTTACAAGAAACACACTCTGCTTTTGAGAAAAGAGCACTCTTCTACTCTTCTGTGTTTCCTATGGTTTCCGAACAGTGAGCTTGCTCAGAACAAAAGAACTGTGCTTCCTACACACACGGGCCATATCTTGTTCAACTCTGCTTAGGAAACTGACAAGAACAGTAGATCCTCTTCTGTCCAATAATGTGTACTTGCAGGGAACAGACGCCAGTGCTATTTGCACTGTATATGGCAATGGGGAGCACAATAGTGACTCTTCTTACCAGAAAACAACTCTTGCTCCTAGGAACAGAAACTGCATGTGATTCAACTCCATTTAGGACTGGGAAACAAATGCTAGCTCGCCTTACATGAAACCCACTCTGCTTTTGAGAAAAAAACACTCTTCTACTCTACTATGTTTCCTACAGGGCCAGAACAGTGAGCTTGCTCAGAACAAAAGAAGTGTACTTCCTACACACACGGGCCATATCTAGTTCAACTCTGCTTAGGGAAACACAGAAGAACAATAGATCCTCTTCAGTCCAATACACTGTACATGCTGGGAACAGGCACCAGTGCTATTTACCCTGTGTATGACAATAGGAGCGCAATAGTGACTCTTCTTACCAGAAAACAACTCTTGCCCCTAGGATCAGAAACTGCATGTGATTCAACTCCATTTAGGACTGGGAAACAAACACTAGCTCGCCTTACAAGAAACACATTCTGCTTTTGAGAAAAGAGCACTCTTCTACTCTACTGTGTTTCCTATAGGGCCAAAACAGTGAGCTTGCTAAGAACAAAAGAACTGTGCTTCCTACACACACACGCTATATCTAGTTCAACTCTGCTTAGGAAACTGACAAGAACAGTAGATCCTCTTCAGTCCAATACACTGTACTTGCTGGGAGCAGACGCGAGTGCTGTTTGCACTGTGTATGGCAAAGGGAGCACAATAGTGACTTTCCTTACCAGAAAACATCCCTTGCTCGTAGGACCAAAAACTGCATGGGATTCAACTCCATTTAGGACTGGGAAACAAACGATAGCTCACCTTACAAGAAACACACTCTGCTTTAGAGAAAAGAGCACTTTTCTACTCTACTGTGTTTCCTATAAGGCCAGAACAGTGAGCATGCTCAGAACAAAAGAACTGTGCTTCCTACACACTCGGGCTATATCGAGTTCAACTCTGCTTAGGAAACTGACAAGAACAGTAGCTCCTCTTCTGTCCAATACACTGTACTTGCTGGGAACAGACGAGAGTGCTATTTGCACTGTGTATGGCAATGGTAGCACAATAGTGACTTTCCTTACCAGAAAACATCCCTTGCTCATAGAACCAAAAACTGCATGTGATTCAACTCCATTTAGGACTGGGAAACAAACGCTAGCTCACCTTACAAGAAACACACTCTGCTTTTGAGAAAAGAGCACTCTTCTACTCTACTGTGTTTCCTATCGTGTCCGAACAGTGAGCTTGCTCAGAACCAAAGAACTGTGCTTCCTACACACACGTCCCATATCTAGTTCAACTCTGCTTAGGAAACTGACAAGAACAGTAGCTCCTCTTCTGTCCAATACACTGTACTTGCAAGGAACAGTAGCGAGTGTTGTTTGCACTGTGTATGCAATGGGAGCGCAATAGTGACTCTTCTTACCAGAAAACAACTCTTGCTCATAGGACCAGAAACTGCATGTGATTCAACTCCATTTAGGCCTGGGAAACAAACGCTAGCTCGCCTTACAAGAAACACATTCTGCTTTTGAGAAAAGAGCACTCTTCTACTCTACTGTGTTTCCTATAGGGCCAGAAGAGTGAGCTTGCTCAGAACAAAAGAAGTGTACTTCCTACACACACGGGCCATATCTATTTCAAGTTTGCTTAGGAAACTGACAAGAACAGTAGATCCTCTTCAGTCCAATACACTGTACATCCTGGGAACAGACGCGAGTGCTATTTGCCCAGTGTATGGCAATGGGAGCACAATAGTGACTCTTCTTACCAGAAAACAACTCTTGCTTGTAGGACCAGAAACTGCATGTAATTCAACTCCATTTAGGACTGGGAAACAAACGCTCGCTCGCCTTACAAGAAACACACTCTGCTTTAGAGAAAAGAGCACTCGTCTACTCTACTGTGTTTCCTAAGGGGTCCAAACAGTGAGCTTGCTCAGAACAAAAGAACTGTGCTTCCTACACAAGGACCATATGAAGTTCAACTCTGCTTAGGACACTGACTAGAACAGTAGCTCCTATTCAGTCCAATACACTGTACTTGCTAGGAAAAGACGCGAGTGCTATTTGCCCTGTGTATGGCAATGGGAGCGCAATAGTGACTTTCCTTGCCAGAAAACAACTCTTGTTTGTAGGACCAGAAACTGTATGTGATTCAACTCCATTTAGGACTAGAAAACAAACGCTAGCTCGCCTTACAAGAAACACACTCTGCTTTTGAGAAAAGAGCACTCTTCTACTATACTGTGTTTCCTATAGGGCCAGAATAGTGAGCTTGCTCAGAACATAAGAACTGTGCTTCCTACACACACGGGCCATATCTAGTTCAACTCTGCTTAGGAAACTGAAAAGAACAGTAGCTCCTCTTCAGTCCAATACACTGTACTTGCTGGGAACAGACGCCAGTGCTATTTGCCCTGTGTATGACAAGTGGAGTGCAATAGTGACTCTTCTTACCATAAAACAACTCTTGCTCGTAGGACCAGAAACTGCATGTGATTCAACTCCACTTAGGACTGGGAAACAAACGCTAGCTCGCCTTACAAGAAACACATTCTGCTTTTGAGAAAAGAGCACTCTTCTACTCTACTGTGTTTCCTATAGGGCCAGAAGAGTGAGCTTGCTCCGAACAAAAGAAGTGTACTTCCTACACACACGGGCCATATCTACTTCAAGTTTGCTTAGGAAACTGACAAGAACAGTAGATCCTCTTCAGTCCAATACACTGTACATCCTGGGAACAGACGCGAGTGCTATTTGCCCAGTGTATGGCAATGGGAGCACAATAGTGACTCTTCTTACCAGAAAACAACTCTTGCTTGTAGGACCAGAAACTGCATGTAATTCAACTCCATTTAGGACTGGGAAACAAACGCTCGCTCGCCTTACAAGAAACACACTCTGCTTTAGAGAAAAGAGCACTCGTCTACTCTACTGTGTTTCCTAAGGGGTCCAAACAGTGAGCTTGCTCAGAACAAAAGAACTGTGCTTCCTACACAAGGACCATATGAAGTTCAACTCTGCTTAGGAAACTGACTAGTACAGTAGCTCCTATTCAGTCCAATACACTGTACTTGCTAGGAAAAGACGCGAGTGCTATTTGCCCTGTGTATGGCAATGGGAGCGCAATAGTGACTTTCCTTGCCAGAAAACAACTCTTGTTTGTAGGACCAGAAACTGTATGTGATTCAACTCCATTTAGGACTAGAAAACAAACGCTAGCTCGCCTTACAAGAAACACACTCTGCTTTTGAGAAAAGAGCACTCTTCTACTATACTGTGTTTCCTATAGGGCCAGAATAGTGAGCTTGCTCAGAACATAAGAACTGTGCTTCCTACACACACGGGCCATATCTAGTTCAACTCTGCTTAGGAAACTGAAAAGAACAGTAGCTCCTCTTCAGTCCAATACACTGTACTTGCTGGGAACAGACGCCAGTGCTATTTGCCCTGTGTATGACAAGTGGAGTGCAATAGTGACTCTTCTTACCATAAAACAACTCTTGCTCGTAGGACCAGAAACTGCATGTGATTCAACTCCACTTAGGACTGGGAAACAAACGCTAGCTCGCCTTACAAGAAACACATTCTGCTTTTGAGAAAAGAGCACTCTTCTACTCTACTGTGTTTCCTATAGGGCCAGAAGAGTGAGCTTGCTCAGAACAAAAGAAGTGTACTTCCTACACACACGGGCCATATCTACTTCAAGTTTGCTTAGGAAACTGACAAGAACAGTAGATCCTCTTCAGTCCAATACACTGTACATCCTGGGAACAGACGCGAGTGCTATTTGCCCAGTGTATGGCAATGGGAGCACAATAGTGACTCTTCTTACCAGAAAACAACTCTTGCTTGTAGGACCAGAAACTGCATGTAATTCAACTCCATTTAGGACTGGGAAACAAACGCTAGCTCACCTTACAAGAAACACACTCTGCTTTTGAGAAAAGAGCACTCTTCTACTCTTCTGTGTTTCCTATGGTGTCCGAACAGTGAGCTTGCTCAGAACAAAAGAACTGTGCTTCCTACACACACGGGCCATATCTTGTTCAACTCTGCTTAGGAAACTGACAAGAACAGTAGATCCTCTTCTGTCCAATAATGTGTACTTGCAGGGAACAGACGCCAGTGCTATTTGCACTGTATATGGCAATGGGAGCACAATAGTGACTCTTCTTACCAGAAAACAACTCTTGCTCCTAGGAACAGAAACTGCATGTGATTCAACTCCATTTATGACTGGGAAACAAATGCTAGCTCGCCTTACATGAAACCCACTCTGCTTTTGAGAAAAAAACACTCTTCTACTCTACTATGTTTCCTACAGGGCCAGAACAGTGAGCTTGCTCAGAACAAAAGAAGTGTACTTCCTACACACACGGGCCATATCTAGTTCAACTCTGCTTAGGAAACACAGAAGAACAATAGATCCTCTTCAGTCCAATACACTGTACATGCTGGGAACAGGCGCCAGTGCTATTTACCCTGTGCATGACAATAGGAGCGCAATAGTGACTCTTCTTACCAGAAAACAACTCTTGCCCCTAGGATCAGAAACTGCATGTGATTCAACTCCATTTAGGACTGGGAAACAAACACTAGCTCGCCTTACAAGAAACACATTCTGCTTTTGAGAAAAGAGCACTCTTCTACTCTACTGTGTTTCCTATAGGGCCAAAACAGTGAGCTTGCTAAGAACAAAAGAACTGTGCTTCCTACACACACACGCTATATCTAGTTCAACTCTGCTTAGGAAACTGACAAGAACAGTAGATCCTCTTCAGTCCAATACACTGTACTTGCTGGGAGCAGACGCGAGTGCTGTTTGCACTGTGTATGGCAAAGGGAGCACAATAGTGACTTTCCTTACCAGAAAACATCCCTTGCTCGTAGGACCAAAAACTGCATGGGATTCAACTCCATTTAGGACTGGGAAACAAACGATAGCTCACCTTACAAGAAACACACTCTGCTTTAGAGAAAAGAGCACTTTTCTACTCTACTGTGTTTCCTATAAGGCCAGAACAGTGAGCATGCTCAGAACAAAAGAACTGTGCTTCCTACACACTCGGGCTATATCTAGTTCAACTCTGCTTAGGAAACTGACAAGAACAGTAGCTCCTCTTCTGTCCAATACACTGTACTTGCTGGGAACAGACGAGAGTGCTATTTGCTCTGTGTATGGCAATGGTAGCACAATAGTGACTTTCCTTACCAGAAAACATCCCTTGCTCATAGAACCAAAAACTGCATGTGATTCAACTCCATTTAGGACTGGGAAACAAACGCTAGCTCACCTTACAAGAAACACACTCTGCTTTTGAGAAAAGAGCACTCTTCTACTCTACTGTGTTTCCTATCGTGTCCGAACAGTGAGCTTGCTCAGAACCAAAGAACTGTGCTTCCTACACACACGTCCCATATCTAGTTCAACTCTGCTTAGGAAACTGACAAGAACAGTAGCTCCTCTTCTGTCCAATACACTGTACTTGCAAGGAACAGTAGCGAGTGTTGTTTGCACTGTGTATGCAATGGGAGCGCAATAGTGACTCTTCTTACCAGAAAACAACTCTTGCTCATAGGACCAGAAACTGCATGTGATTCAACTCCATTTAGGCCTGGGAAACAAACGCTAGCTCGCCTTACAAGAAACACATTCTGCTTTTGAGAAAAGAGCACTCTTCTACTCTACTGTGTTTCCTATAGGGCCAGAAGAGTGAGCTTGCTCAGAACAAAAGAAGTGTACTTCCTACACACACGGGCCATATCTATTTCAAGTTTGCTTAGGAAACTGACAAGAACAGTAGATCCTCTTCAGTCCAATACATTGTACATCCTGGGAACAGACGCGAGTGCTATTTGCCCAGTGTATGGCAATGGGAGCACAATAGTGACTCTTCTTACCAGAAAACAACTCTTGCTTGTAGGACCAGAAACTGCATGTAATTCAACTCCATTTAGGACTGGGAAACAAACGCTCGCTCGCCTTACAAGAAACACACTCTGCTTTAGAGAAAAGAGCACTCGTCTACTCTACTGTGTTTCCTAAGGGGTCCAAACAGTGAGCTTGCTCAGAACAAAAGAACTGTGCTTCCTACACAAGGACCATATGTAGTTCAACTCTGCTTAGGAAACTGACTAGAACAGTAGCTCCTATTCAGTCCAATACACTGTACTTGCTAGGAAAAGACGCGAGTGCTATTTGCCCTGTGTATGACAATGGGAGCGCAATAGTGACTTTCCTTGCCAGAAAACAACTCTTGTTTGTAGGACCAGAAACTGTATGTGATTCAACTCCATTTAGGACTAGAAAACAAACGCTAGCTCGCCTTACAAGAAACACACTCTGCTTTTGAGAAAAGAGCACTCTTCTACTATACTGTGTTTTATAGGGCCAGAATAGTGAGCTTGCTCAGAACATAAGAACTGTGCTTCCTACACACACGGGCCATATCTAGTTCAACTCTGCTTAGGAAACTGAAAAGAACAGTAGCTCCTCTTCAGTCCAATACACTGTACTTGCTGGGAACAGACGCCAGTGCTATTTGCCCTGTGTATGACAAGTGGAGTGCAATAGTGACTCTTCTTACCATAAAACAACTCTTGCTCGTAGGACCAGAAACTGCATGTGATTCAACTCCACTTAGGACTGGGAAACAAACGCTATCTCGCCTTACAAGAAACACATTCTGCTTTTGAGAAAAGAGCACTCTTCTACTCTACTGTGTTTCCTATAGGGCCAGAAGAGTGAGCTTGCTCAGAACAAAAGAAGTGTACTTCCTACACACACGGGCCATATCTACTTCAAGTTTGCTTAGGAAACTGACAAGAACAGTAGATCCTCTTCAGTCCAATACACTGTACATCCTGGGAACAGACGCGAATGCATTTGCCCAGTGTATGGCAATGGGAGCACAATAGTGACTCTTCTTACCAGAAAACAACTCTTGCTTGTAGGACCAGAAACTGCATGTAATTCAACTCCATTTAGGACTGGGAAACAAACGCTAGCTCACCTTACAAGAAACACACTCTGCTTTTGAGAAAAGAGCACTCTTCTACTCTTCTGTGTTTCCTATGGTGTCCGAACAGTGAGCTTGCTCAGAACAAAAGAACTGTGCTTCCTACACACACGGGCCATATCTTGTACAACTCTGCTTAGGAAACTGACAAGAACAGTAGATCCTCTTCTGTCCAATAATGTGTACTTGCAGGGAACAGACGCCAGTGCTATTTGCACTGTATATGGCAATGGGAGCACAATAGTGACTCTTCTTACCAGAAAACAACTCTTGCTCCTAGGAACAGAAACTGCATGTGATTCAACTCCATTTATGACTGGGAAACAAATGCTAGCTCGCGTTACATGAAACCCACTCTGCTTTTGAGAAAAGAACACTCTTCTACTCTACTATGTTTCCTACAGGGCCAGAACAGTGAGCTTGCTCAGAACAAAAGAAGTGTACTTCCTACACACACGGGCCATATCTAGTTCAACTCTGCTTAGGAAACACAGAAGAACAATAGATCCTCTTCAGTCCAATACACTGTACATGCTGGGAACAGGCGCCAGTGCTATTTACCCTGTGTATGACAATAGGAGCGCAATAGTGACTCTTCTTACCAGAAAACAACTCTTGCCCCTAGGATCAGAAACTGCGTGTGATTCAACTCCATTTAGGACTGGGAAACAAACGCTAGCTCGCCTTACAAGAAACACATTCTGCTTTTGAGAAAAGAGCACTCTTCTACTCTTCTGTGTTTCCTATGGTGTCCGAACAGTGAGCTTGCTCAGAACAAAAGAACTGTGCTTCCTTCACACATGGGCCATATCTAGTTCAACTCCGCTTAGGAAAATAACAAGAACAGTAGCTCCTCTTTAGTCCAATACACTGTACTTTCTGGGAACAGACGTGAGTGCTATTTGCACTGTTTATGGCAAAGGGAGCACAATAGTGACTTTCCTTACCAGAAAACATCCCTTGCTCGTAGGACCAAAAACTGCATGTGATTCAACACCATTTAGGACTGGGAAACAAACGCTAGTTCACCTTACCAGAAACACACTCTGCTTTTGAGAAAAGAGCACTCTTCTACTCTACTGTGTTTCCTATAGGGCCAAAACAGTGAGCGTGCTCAGAACAAAAGAACTGTGCTTCCTACACACACACGCTCTATCTAGTTCAACTCTGCTTAGGAAACTGACAAGAACAGTAGCTCCTATTCAGTCCAATACACTGTACTTGCTGGGAACAGACGCCAGTGCTATTTGCACTGTGTATGGCATTTGGAGCACAATAGTGACTCTTCTTAACAGAAAACAACTCTTGCTCGTAGGACCAAAAACTGCATGTGACTCAACTCCATTTAAGACTGGGAAACAAACGCGAGCTCGCCTTACAAGAAACACACTCTGCTTTTTGAAAAGAGCACTCTTCTACTCTACGTGTTTCCTATAGGGCCAGAACAGTGAGCTTGCTCAGAACATAATAACTGTGCTTCCTAAACACACGGGCCATATCTAGTTCAAGTCTGCTTAGGAACCTGACAAGAACAGTATATCCTCTTCAGTCCGGTACACTGTACTTGTTGGGAAAAGACGCGATTGCTATTTGCACTTTGTATCGCAAAGAGAGCGCAATAGTGACTTTCCTTACCAGAAAACAACTCTTGCTCATAGGACCAGAAACTGCATGGGATTCAACTCCATTAAGGACTGGGAAACAAACGCTAGCTTTCCTTACAAAAAACACACTCTGCTTTTGAGAAAAGAGCACTCTTCTACTCTACTGTGTTTCCTATGGGCTCGAACAGTGAGCTTGCTCAGAACAAAAGAACTGTGCTTCCTACTCACACGGGACATATCTAGTTCAACTCTGCTTAGGAAACTGACAAGAACAGTAGATCCTCTTCTGTCCAATACACTGTACTTGCTGGGAACAGACGCCAGTACTATTTGTCCTGTGTATGGCAATGGCAGCGCAATAGTGACTATTCTTACCATAAAAAAACTCTTGCTCGTAGGACCAGAAACTGCATGTGATTCAACTCCATTTAGGACTGGGAAACAAACGCTAGCTCGCCTTACAAGAAACACACTCTGCTTTAGAGAAAAGAGCACTCTTCTACTCTACTGTGTTTCCTATAGGGCCAGAACAGTGAGCTTGCTCAGAACAAAAGAACTGTGCTTCCCACACGCGGGCCATATCTAGTTCAACTCTGCTTAGGAAACTGACAAGAACAGTAGCTCCTCTTCAGTCTGATACACCTTACTTGCTGGGAACAGACACGAGTGCTATTTGCACTGTGTGTGGCAATGGGAGCGCAATAGTGACTTTCCTTACCAGAAAACAACTCTTGCTCATAGGACCAGAAACTGCATGTGATTCAACTACATTTAGGAATAACAAACAAATGCTAGCTCGCCTTACATGAAAGACACTCTGCTTTTGAGAAAAGAGCAGTCTTCTACTCTACTGTGTTTCCTATGGGGTCCGAAAAGTGAGCTTGTTCAGACCAAAGAACTTTGCTTCCTACACACACGGGCCATATCTAGTTCAACTCTGCTTAGGAAACTGACAACAACAGTAGATCCTCTTCAGTCCAATACACTGTATTTGTTGGGAACAGACATGAGTGCTATTTGCACTGTGTAAGGCAAAGGGAGTGCAATAGTGACTTTCTTTACCAGAAACATCCCTCGCTCGTAGGACCAGAAATTGTATGTGATTCAACTCCATTTAGGACTGGGAAACAAACGCTAGCTCACCTTACAAGAAACACACTCTGCTTTTGAGAAAAGAGCACTCTTCTACTCTACTCTGTTTTCTATAGGGCCAGAACAGTGAGCTTGCTCAGAAGAAAAGAACTGTGCTTCCTACACATATGGGCCATATCTAGTTCAACTCGGCTTATGAAAATGACAAGAACAGTAGCTCCTCTTCAGTCCAATACACTGTAATTTCTGGGAACAGACGTGAGTGCCATTTGCACTGTTTATGGCAAAGGGAGCACAATAGTGACTTTTCTAACCAGAAAACATCCCTTGCTCGTAGGACCAAAAACTGCATGTGATTCAACTCCATTTAGGACTGGGAAACAAACGCTAGCTCACCTTACAAGAAACACACTCTGCTTTAGAGAAAAGAGCACTCTTCTACTGTACTGTGTTTCCTATGGGGCCTGAAAATTGAGCATGCTCAGAACAAAAGAACTGTGCTTCCTACACACACGGGCCATATCTAGTTCAACTCTGCTTAGGAAACTGACAAGAACAGTAGCTCCTCTTCCGTCCAATACACTGTACTTGCTGGGAGCAGACGCGAGTGCTATTTGCACTGTGTATGGCAATGGGAGCACAATAGTGACTCTTCTTACCAGAAAAAAACTCTTGCTCGTAGGAACAGAAACTGCATGGGATTCAACTCCGTTTCTGACTGGGAAACAAACACCAGCTAGCCTTACAAGAAAAACACTCTGCTTTTGAGAAAAGAGCACTATTCTACTCTACTGTGTTTCCTATGGGGCCTGAAAATTGAGCTTGCTCAGAACAAAAGAACTGTGCTTCACACACACGGTCCATATCTAGTTCAACTGTGCTTAGGAAACTGACAAGAACAGTAGCTCCTCTTCATTCCAATACACTGTACTTGCTGGGAACAGACGCATGTACTATTTGCACTGTGTATGGCAATGAGAGCACAATAGTGCTTTCCTTACCAGAAAACAACTCTTGCTCGTAGGACCACAAACTGCATGTGACTCAACTCCATTTAAGACTGGGAAACAAACGCGAGCACACCTTACAAGAAACACACTCTGCTTTAGAGAAAAGAGCACTCTTCTACTCTACTGTGTTTCCTATAGGGCCAGAACAGTGAGCTTGCTCAGAACATAATAACTGTGCTTCCTAAACACACGGGCCATATCTAGTTAAAGTCTGCTTAGGAACCTGACAAGAACAGTAGATCCTCTTCAGTCCGGTACACTGTACTTGTTGGGAAAAGACGTGATTGCTATTTGCACTGTTTATGGCAAAAGGAGCGCAATAGTGACTTTCCTTACCAGAAAACAACTCTTGCTCGTAGGACCAGAAACTGCATATGATTCAACTCCATTTAGGACTGGGAAACAAACGCTAGCTTGCCTTACAAAAAACACACTCTGCTTTTGAGAAAAGAGCACTCTTCTACTCTACTGTGTTTCCTATGGGCTCGAAATGTTTGCTTGCTCAGAACAAAAGAACTGTGCTTCCTACACACACGGCCATATCTAGTTCAATTCTGCATAGGAACCTGACAAGAGCAGTAGATCCTCTTCAGTCCAATACACTGTACTTGCTGGGAACAGACGCCAGTGCTATTTGTCCTGTGTATGGCAATAGCAGCGCAATAGTGACTATTCTTACCATAAAAAACTCTTGCTCGGAGGACCAGAAACTGCATGTGATTCAACTCCATTTAGTACTGGGAAACAAAAGCTAGCTCGCCTTACAAGAAACACACTCTGCTTTAGAGAAAAGAGCACTCTTCTACTCTACTGTGTTTCCTATAGGGCCAGAACAGTGAGCTTGCTCAGAACAAGAGAACTGGGCTTCCTACACACATGGGCCATATCTAGTTCAACTCTGCTTAGAAAACTGACAAGAACAGTAGCTCCTCTTCAGTCCGATACACCTTTCTTGCTGGGAACAGACATGAGTGCTATTTGCACTGTGTATGGCAATGGGAGCGCAATAGTGACTTTCCTTACCAGAAAACAACTCTTGCTCATAGGACCACAAACTGCATGTGATTCAACTCCATTTAAGAGTAGGATACAAATGCTAGCTCGCCTTACATGAAACACACTCTGCTTTTGAGAAAAGAGCAGTCTTCTACTCAACTGTGTTTCCTATGGGGTCCGAAAAGTGAGCTTCTTCAGAACAAAAGAACTTTGCTTCCTACACACACGGGCCATATCTAGTACAACTCTGCTTAGGAAACTGACAAGAACAGTAGATCCTCTTCAGTCCAATACACTGTAATTGCTGGGAACAGACGCATGTGCTATTTGCACTGTGTATGGCAATGAGAGCGCAATAGTGACTTTCCTTAATAGAAAACAACTCTTGCTCGTAGGAACAGAAACTGCATGTGATTCAACTCCATTTAGGACTGGGAAACAAACGCTAGCTTGCCTTACAAAAAACACACTCTGCTTTTGAGAAAAGAGCACTCTTCTACTCTACTGTGTTTCCTATATGCTCGAAATGTGAGCTTGCTCAGAACAAAAGAACTGTGCTTCCTACACACACGGCCATATCTACTTCAATTCTGCTTAGGAACCTGACAAGAACAGTAGATCCTCTTCAGTCCAATACACTGTACGTGCTGGGAACAGACGCCAGTGCTATTTGCAATGTGTATGGCAATTGTAGCACAATAGTGAGTCGTCTTACCAGAAAACAACTCTTGCTCGTAGGACAAAAAACTGCATGTGACTCAACTCCATTTAGGACTGAAAAACAAACTCTAGCTCGCCTTACAAGAAACACACTCTGCTTTTGAGAAAAGAGCACTCTTCTACTCTACGGTGTTTCCTATGGGGTCCAAACAATAAGCTTGCTCAGAACAAAAGAACTGTGCTTCCTACACACATGGACCATATCTAGTTCAACTCTGCTTAGGAAACTCAGAAGAATAGTAGCTCCTCTTCAGTCCAATACACTGTACTTGCTGGGAACGGACGGGAGTGCTATTTGCACTGTGTATGGCAATGAGAGCACAATAGTGACTTTCCATACCAGAAAACAACTCTTGCTCGTAGGACCAGAAACTGCATGTGATTCAACGCCATTTAGAACTGGGAAACAAATGCTAGCTCGCCTTACAAGAAACACACTCTGCTTTTGAGAAAAGAGCACTCTTCTACTCTACGTTGTTTCCTATGGGGTCCAAACAGTGAGCTTGCTCAGAACAAAAGAAATGTGCTTCCTACACACATGGACCATATCTAGTTCAACTCTGCTTAGGAAACTGCCAAGAACAGTAGCTCCTATTCAGTCCAATACACTGTACTTGCAGGGAACAGTCGGGAGTGCTATTTGCACTGTGTATGGCATTTGGATCACAATAGTGACTCTTTTTACCAAAAAACAACTCTTGCTCGTAGGACCAAAAAGTGCATGTGACTCAACTCCATTTAAGACTGGGAAACAAACGCGAGCTCGCCTTACAAGAAACACACTCTGCTTTAGAGAAAAGAGCACTCTTCTACTCTACTGTGTTTCCTATAGGGCCAGAAAAATGAGCTTGCTCAGAACATAATAACTGTGCTTCCTAAACACACGGGCCATAAATAGTTCAACTCTGCTTAGGAAACTGACAAGAACCATAGCTCCTCTTCAGTCCGATACACTGTACTTGTTAGGAACAGACGCGAGTGCTATTTGCACTGTGTATGGCAAAGGGAGCGCAATAGTGACTTTCCTTACCAGAAAACAACTCTTGATCGTAGGAACAGAAACTGCATGTGATTCAATTCCATTTAGGACTGAGAAACAAACGCTAGCTTGACTTACAAAAAACACACTCTGCTTTTGAGAAAAGAGCACTCTTCTACTCTACTGTGTTTCCTAAGTGCTCGAAATGTGAGCTTGCTCAGAACAAAAGCACTGTGCTTCCTACACACACGGCCATATCTAGTTCAATTCTGCTTAGGAACCTGACAAGAATAGTAGATCCTCTTCAGTCCAATACACTGTACGTGCTGGGAACAGACGCCAGTGCTATTTGCACTGTGTATGGCATTTGGAGCGCAATAGTGACTCTCTTACCAGAAAACAACTCTTGCTCGTAGGACCAAAAACTGCCTGTGACTCAACTCCATTTAGGACTGGGAAACAAACGCGAGCTCGCCTTACAAGAAACACTCTGCTTTAGAGAAAAGAGCACTCTTCTACTCTACTGTGTTTCCTATAGGGCCAGAACAGTGAGATTGCTCAGAACATAATAACTGTGCTTCCTACACACACGGGCCTTATCTAGTTCAACTGTGCTTAGGAAACTGACAAGAACAGTAGCTTCTCTTCATTCCAATACACTGTACTTGCTGGGAACAGACGGGAGTGCTATTTGTACTGTGTATGGCAATGGGAGCGCAATAGTGACTTTCCTTACCAGAAAACAACTCTTGCTCGTAGGACCAGAAACTGCATGTGATTCAACTCCATTTAGGACTGGGAAACAAACGCTAGCTTGCCTTACAAAAAACACACTCTGCTTTTGAGAAAAGAGCACTCTTCTACTCTACTGTGTTTCCTATGGGGTCCAAACAGTGAGCTTGCTCAGAACAAAAGAACTGTGCTTCCTACACACACGGCCATATCTAGTTCAATTCTGCATAGGAACCTGACAAGAGCAGTAGATCCTTTTCAGTCCAATACACTGTACT
Source organism: Peromyscus eremicus (assembly GCF_949786415.1). Lineage (NCBI taxonomy): Eukaryota > Metazoa > Chordata > Mammalia > Rodentia > Cricetidae > Peromyscus > Peromyscus eremicus. The sequence goes on along the minus strand of NW_026736411.1, from coordinate 47,585 downwards.
TGCTGGGAATAGACGCCAGTGCTATTTGTCCTGTGTATGGCAATGGCAGCGCAATAGTGACTATTCTTACCATAAAAAAATTCTTGCTCGTAGGAACAGAAACTGCATGTGATTCAACTCCATTTAGGACTGGGAAACAAACACTAGCTCGCCTTACAAGAAACACACTCTGCTTTAGAGAAAAGAGCACTGTTCTACTCTACTGTATTTCCTATAGGGCCAGAACAGTGAGCTTGCTCAGAACAAAAGAACTGTGCTTCCTACACACATGGGCCATATCTAGTTCAACTCTGCTTAGGAAACTGACAAGAACAGTAGCTCCTCTTCAGTCCGATACAACTTACTTGCTGGGAACAGACATGAGTGCTATTTGCACTGTGTATGGCAATGGGAGCGCAATAGTGACTTTCCTTACCAGAAAACAACTCTTGCTCATAGGACAAGAAATTGCATGTGATTCAACTCCATTTAGGACTAGGAAACAAATGCTAGCTCGCCTTACATGAAACACACTCTGCTTTTGAGAAAAGAGCAGTCTTCTACTCTACTGTGTTTCCTATGGGGTCCGAAAAGTGAGCTTGTTCAGAAAAAAAAGAACTGTGCTTCCTACACACACGGGCCATATCTAGTTCAACTCTGCTTAGGAAACTGACAAGAACAGTAAATCCTCTTCAGTCCAATACACTGTACTTGCTGGGAACAGAGGCATGTGCTATTTGCACTGTGTATGGCAATGAGAGCACAATAGTGACTTTCCTTACCAGAAAACAACTCTTGCTTGTAGGACCAGAAACTGCATGTGATTCTATGCCATTTTGAACTGGGAAACAAATGCTAGCTCGCCTTACAAGAAACACACTCTGCTTTTGAGAAAAGAGCACTCTTCTACTCTAAGGTGTTTCCTATGAGATCCAAACAGTGAGCTTGCTCAGAACAAAAGAAATGTGCTTCCTACACACATGGACCATATCTAGTTCAACTCTGATAAGGAAACTGCCAAGAACAGTAGCTCCTATTCAGTCCAATACACTGTACTTGCTGGGAACAGACGGGAGTGCTATTTGCACTGTGTATGGCTTTTGGAGCACAATAGTGACTCTTCTTACCAGAAAACAACTCTTGCTCGTAGGACCAAAAACTGCATGTGACTCAACTCCATTTAAGACTGGGAAACAAACGCGAGCTCGCCTTACAAGAAACACACTCTGCTTTAGAGAAAAGAGCACTCTTCTACTCTACTGTGTTTCCTAAAAGGCCAGAACAGTGAGCTTGCTCAGAACTTAATAACTGTGCTTCCTAAACACACGGGCCATATCTAGTTCAAGTCTGCTTAGGAACCTGATAAGAACAGTAGATCCTCTTCAGTCCGATACACTGTACTTGTTTTGGAAAAGACGCGATTGCTATTTGCACTGTGTATGGCAAAGGGAGCGCAATAGTGACTTTCCTTACCAGAAAACAACTCTTGCTCATAGGACCAGAAACTGCATGTGATTCAACTCCGTTTAGGACTGGGAAACAAACGCTAGCTTGCCTTACAAAAAACACACTCTGTTTTGAGAAAAGAGCACTCTTCTACTCTAATGTGTTTCCTATGGGGTCCGAACAGTGAGCTTGCTCAGAACAAAAGAACTGTGCTTCCTACACACACGGCCATATTTAGCTCAATTCTACTTAGGAACCTGACAAGAACAGTAGATCCTCTTCAGTCCAATACACTGTACTTGCTGGGAACAGACGCAAGGGCTATTTACACTGTGTATGGCATTTGGAGCGCAATAGTGAATCTTCTTACCAGAAAACAACTCTTGCTCGTAGGACCAAAAACTGCCTGTGACTCAACTCCATTTAGGACTGGGAAACAAACGCGAGCTCGCCTTACAAGAAACACTCTGCTTTAGAGAAAAGAGCACTCTTCTACTCTACTGTGTTTCCTATAGGGCCAGAACAGTGAGCTTGCTCAGAACATAATAACTGTGCTTCCTACACACACGGGCCTTATCTAGTTCAACTGTGCTTAGGAAACTGACAAGAACAGTAGCTTCTCTTCATTCCAATACACTGTACTTGCTGGGAACAGACGGGAGTGCTATTTGCACTGTGTATGGCAATGGGAGCACAATAGTGACTTTCCTTACCAGAAAACAACTCTTGCTCGTAGGACCAGAAACTGCATATGATTCAACTCCATTTAGGACTGGGAAACAAACGCTAGCTTGCCTTACAAAAAACACACTCTGCTTTTGAGAAAAGAGCACTCTTCTACTCTACTGTGTTTCCTATGGGGTCCAAACAGTGAGCTTGCTCAGAACAAAAGAACTGTGCTTCCTACACACACGGCCATATCTAGTTCAATTCTGCATAGGAACCTGACAAGAGCAGTAGATCCTCTTCAGTCCAATACACTGTACTTGCTGGGAATAGACGCCAGTGCTATTTGTCCTGTGTATGGCAATGGCAGCGCAATAGTGACTATTCTTACCATAAAAAAATTATTGCTCATAGGAACAGAAACTGCATGTGATTCAACTCCATTTAGGACTGGGAAACAAACGCTAGCTCGCCTTACAAGAAACACACTCTGCTTTAGAGAAAAGAGCACTCTTCTGCTCTACTGTATTTCCTATAGGGCCAGAACAGTGACCTTGCTCAGAACAAAAGAACTGTGCTTCCTACACACATGGGCCATATCTAGTTCAACTCTACTTAGGAAACTGACAAGAATAGTAGCTCCTCTTCAGTCCGATACAACTTACTTGCTGGGAACAGACATGAGTGCTATTTGCACTGTGTATGGCAATGGGAGCGCAATAGTGACTTTCCTTACCAGAAAACAACTCTTGCTCATAGGACAAGAAATTGCATGTGATTCAACTCCATTTAGGACTAGGAAACAAATGCTAGCTCGCCTTACATGAAACACACTCTGCTTTTGAGAAAAGAGCACTCTTCTACTCTACTGTGTTTCCTATGGGGTCTGAAAAGTGAGCTTGTTCAGAAAAAAAGAACTGTGCTTCCTACACACACGGGCCATATCTAGTTCAACTCTGCTTAGGAAACTGACAAGAACAGTAAATCCTCTTCAGTCCAATACACTGTACTTGCTGGGAAAAGAGGCATGTGCTATTTGCACTGTGTATGGCAATGAGAGCACAATAGTGACTTTCCTTACCAGAAAACAACTCTTGCTGTAGGACCAGAAACTGCATGTGATTCAACGCCATTTAGAACTGGGAAACAAATGCTAGCTCGCCTTACAAGAAACACACTCTGCTTTTGAAAAAAGAGCACTCTTCTACTCTACTGTGTTTCCTATGGGGTCCAAACAGTGAGCTTGCTCAGAACAAAAGAAATGTGCTTCCTACACACATGGACCATATCTAGTTCAACTCTGCTTAGGAAACTGCCAAGAACAGTAGCTCCTATTCAGTCCAATACACTGTACTTGCTGGGGAAAGACGGGAGTGCTATTTGCACTGTGTATGGCTTTTGGAGCACAATAGTGACTCTTCTTACCAGAAAACAACTCTTGCTCGTAGGACCAAAAACTGCATGTGACTCAACTCCATTTAAGACTGGGAAACAAACACGAGCTCGCCTTACAAGAAACACACTCTGCTTTAGAGAAAAGAGCACTCTTCTACTCTACTGTGTTTCCTATAGGGAGAAAACAGTGAGCTTGATCAGAACATAATAACTGTGCTTCCTAAACACACGGGCCATATCTAGTTCAACTCTGCTTAGGAAACTGACAAGAACAGTAGCTCCTCTTCAGTCCAATACACTGTACTTGTTGGGAAAAGACGCGATTGCTATTTGCACTGTGTATGACAAAGGGAGCACAATAGTGACTTTCCTTACCAGAAAACAACTCTTGCTTGTAGAAACAGAAACTGCATGTGATTCAACTCCATTTAGGACTGGGAAACAAACGCTAGCTTGCCTTACAAAAAACACACTCTGCTTTTGAGAAAAGAGCACTCTTCTACTCTACTGTGTTTCCTATGTGCTCGAAATGTGAGCTTGCTCAGAACAAAAGAACTGTGCTTCCTACACACACGGCCATATCTAGTTCAATTCTGCATAGGCACCTGACAAGAGCAGTAGATCCTCTTCAGTCCAATACACTGTACTTGCTGGGAACAGACATGAGTGCTATTTGCACTGTGTATGGCAATGGGAGCGCAATAGTGACTTTCCTTACCAGAAAACAACTCTTGCTCATAGGACCAGAAATTGCATGTGATTCAACTCCATTTAGGACTAGGAAACAAATGCTAGCTCGCCTTACATGAAACACACTCTGCTTTTGAGAAAAGAGCAGTCTTCTACTCTACTGTGTTTCCTATGGGGTCCGAAAAGTGAGCTTGTTCAGAAAAAAAGAACTGTGCTTCCTACACACACGGGCCATATCTAGTTCAACTCTGCTTAGGAAACTGACAAGAACAGTAAATCCTATTCAGTCCAATACACTATACTTACTGGGAACAGAGGCATGTGCTATTTGCACTGTGTATGGCAATGAGTGCACAATAGTGACTTTCATTACCAGAAAACAACTCTTGCTCGTAGGACCACAAACTGCATGTGATTCTACGCCATTTTGAACTGGGAAACAAATGCTAGCTCGCCTTACAAGAAACACACTCTGCTTTTGAGAAAAGAGCACTCTTCTACTCTAAGGTGTTTCCTATGAGGTCCAAACAGTGAGCTTGCTCAGAACAAAAGAAATGTGCTTCCTACACACATGGACCATATCTAGTTCAACTCTGCTTAGGAAACTGCCAAGAACAGTAGCTCCTATTCAGTCCAATACACTGTACTTGCTGGGAACAGACGCCAGTGCTATTTGCACTGTGTATGGCTTTTGGAACACAATAGTGACTCTTCTTACCAGAAAACAACTCTTGCTCGTAGGACCAAAAACTGCATGTGACTCAACTCCATTTAAGACTGGGAAACAAACGCGAGCTCGCCTTACAAGAAACACACTCTGCTTTAGAGAAAAGAGCACTCTTCTACTCTACTGTATTTCCTATAGGGCCAGAACAGTGAGCTTGCTCAGAACAAAAGAACTGTGCTTCCTACACACATGGGCCATATCTAGTTCAACTCTGCTTAGGAAACTGACAAGAACAGTAGCTCCTCTTCAGTCTGATACACCTTACTTGCTGGGAACAGACATGAGTGCTATTTGCACTGTGTATGGCAATGGGAGCGCAATAGTGACTTTCCTTACCAGAAAACAACTCTTGCTCATAGGACCAGAAATTGCATGTGATTCAACTCCATTTAGGACTAGGAAACAAATGCTAGCTCGCCTTACATGAAACACACTCTGCTTTTGAGAAAAGAGCAGTCTTCTACTCTACTGTGTTTCCTATGGGGTCCGAAAAGTGAGCTTGTTCAGAAAAAAAGAACTGTGCTTCCTCACACACGGGCCATATCTAGTTCAACTCTGCTTAGGAAACTGACAAGAACAGTAAATCCTCTTCAGTCCAATACACTGTACTTGCTGGGAACAGAGGCATGTGCTATTTGCACTGTGTATGGCAATGAGAGCACAATAGTGACTTTCCTTACCAGAAAACAACTCTTGCTGTAGGACCAGAAACTGCATGTGATTCAACGCCATTTAGAACTGGGAAACAAATGCTATATCGCCTTACAAGAAACACACTCTGCTTTTGAGAAAAGAGCACTCTTCTACTCTACGGTGTTTCCTATGGGGTCCAAACAGTGAGCTTGCTCAGAACAAAAGAAATGTGCTTCCTACACACATGGACCATATCTAGTTCAACTCTGCTTAGGAAACTGCCAAGAACAGTAGCTCCTATTCAGTCCAATACACTGTACTTGCTGGGAACAGACGGGAGTGCTATTTGCACTGTGTATGGCTTTTGGAGCACAATAGTGACTCTTCTTACCAGAAAACAACTCTTGCTCGTAGGACCAAAAACTGCATGTGACTCAACTCCATTTAAGACTGGGAAACAAACACGAGCTCGCCTTACAAGAAACACACTCTGCTTTAGAGAAAAGAGCACTCTTCTACTCTACTGTGTTTCCTATAGGGCCAAAACAGTGAGCTTGCTCAGAACATAATAACTGTGCTTCCTAAACACACGGGCCATATCTAGTTCAACTCTGCTTAGGAAACTGACAAGAACAGTAGCTCCTCTTCAGTCCAATACACTGTACTTGTTGGGAAAAGACGCGATTGCTATTTGCACTGTGTATGACAAAGGGAGCACAATAGTGACTTTCCTTACCAGAAAACAACTCTTGCTTGTAGAAACAGAAACTGCATGTGATTCAACTCCATTTAGGACTGGGAAACAAACGCTAGCTTGCCTTACAAAAAACACACTCTGCTTTTGAGAAAAGAGCACTCTTCTACTCTACTGTGTTTCCTATGTGCTCGAAATGTGAGCTTGCTCAGAACAAAAGAACTGTGCTTCCTACACACACGGCCATATCTAGTTCAATTCTGCTTAGGAACCTGACAAGAAGAGTAGATCCCCTTCAATCCAATACACTGTACGTGCTAGGAACAGACGCCAGTGCTATTTGCACTGTGTATGGCAATTGGAGCACAATAGTGAGTCGTCTTACCAGAAAACAACTCTTGCTCGTAGGACAAAAAACTGCATGTGACTCAACTCCATTTAGGACTGAAAAACAAACTCTAGCTCGCTTTACAAAAAAAAACTCTGCTTTTGAGAAAAGAGCACTTTTCTACTCTACTGTGTTTCCTATAGGGCCAGAACAGTGAGCTTGCTCAGAACAAATGAACTGTGCTTCCTACACACACGGGCCATATCTAGTTCAACTCTGCTTAGGAAACTGACAAGAACTGTAGATACTCTTCTGTCCAATACACTGTACTTGCTGGGAAAAGACGCATGTGCTATTTGCACTGTGTATGGCAATGGGAGCACAATAGTGACTTTCTTTACCAGAAAACAACTCTTGCTCGTAGGACCAGAAACTGCATGTGATTCAACGCCATTTAGAACTGGGAAACAAATGCTAGCTCGCCTTACAAGAAACACACTCTGCTTTTGAGAAAAGAGCACTCTTCTACTCTACGGTGTTTCCTATGGGGTCCAAACAGTGAGCTTGCTCAGAACAAAAGAAATGTGCTTCCTACACACATGGACCATATCTAGTTCAACTCTGCTTAGGAAACTGCCAAGAACAGTAGCTCCTATTCAGTCCAATACACTGTACTTGCTGGGAACAGATGGGAGTGCTATTTGCACGGTGTATGGCTTTTGGAGCACAATAGTGACTCTTCTTACCAGAAAACAACTCTTGCTCGTAGGACCAAAAACTGCCTGTGACTCAACTCCATTTAGGACTGGGAAACAAACGCGAGCTCGCCTTACAAGAAACACTCTGCTTTAGAGAAAAGAGCACTCTTCTACTCTACTGTGTTTCCTATAGGGCCAGAACAGTGAGCTTGCTCAGAACATAATAACTGTGCTTCCTACACACACGGGCCTTATCTAGTTCAACTGTGCTTAGGAAACTGACAAGAACAGTAGCTTCTCTTCATTCCAATACACTGTACTTGCTGGGAACAGACGGGAGTGCTATTTGCACTGTGCATGGCAATGGGAGCGCAATAGTGACTTTCCTTACCAGAAAAAAACTCTTGCTCGTAGGAACAGAAACTGCATGTGATTCAACTCCATTTAGGACTGGGAAACAAACGCTAGCTTGCCTTACAAAAAACACACTCTGCTTTTGAGAAAAGAGCACTCTTCTACTCTACTGTGTTTCCTATGGGGTCCAAACAGTGAGCTTGCTCAGAACAAAAGAACTGTGCTTCGTACACACACGGCCATATCTAGTTCAATTCTGCATAGGAACCTGACAAGAGCAGTAGATCCTCTTCAGTCCAATACACTGTACTTGCTGGGAATAGACGCCAGTGCTATTTGTCCTGTGTATGGCAATGGCAGCGCAATAGTGACTATTCTTACCATAAAAAAACTCTTGCTCGTAGGACCAGAAACTGCATGTGATTCAACTCCATTTAGGACTGGGAAACAAACGCTAGCTCGCCTTGCAAGAAACACACTCTGCTTTAGAGAAAAGAGCACTCTTCTACTCTACTGTGTTTCCTATGTGCTCGAAATGTGAGCTTGCTCAGAACAAAAGAACTGTGCTTCCTACACACATGGGCCATATCTAGTTCAACTCTGCTTAGGAAACTGACAAGAATAGAAGCTCCTCTTCAGTCCGATACAACTTACTTGCTGGGAACAGACATGAGTGCTATTTGCACTGTGTATGGCAATGGGAGCGCAATAGTGACTTTCCTTACCAGAAAACAACTCTTGCTCATAGGACCAGAAATTGCATGTGATTCAACTCCATTTAGGACTAGGAAACAAATGCTAGCTCGCCTTACATGAAACACACTCTGCTTTTGAGAAAAGAGCAGTCTTCTACTCTACTGTGTTTCCTATAGGGCCAGAACAGTGAGCTTGCTCAGAACAAAAGAACTGTGCTTCCTACACACACGGGCCATATCTAGTTCAACTCTGCTTAGGAAACTGACAAGAACAGTAAATCCTCTTCAGTCCAATACACTGTACTTGCTGGGAACAGAGGCATGTGCTATTTGCACTGTGTATGGCAATGAGAGCACAATAGTGACTTTCCTTACCAGAAAACAACTCTTGCTGTAGGACCAGAAACTGCATGTGATTCAACGCCATTTAGAACTGGGAAACAAATGCTAGCTCGCCTTACAAGAAACACACTCTGCTTTAGAGAAAAGAGCACTCTTCTACTCTACGGTGTTTCCTATGGGGTCCAAACAGTGAGCTTGCTCAGAACAAAAGAAATGTGCTTCCTACACACATGGACCATATCTAGTTCAACTCTGCTTAGGAAACTGCCAAGAACTGTAGCTCCTATTCAGTCCAATACACTGTACTTGCTGGGAACAGACGGGAGTGCTATTTGCACTGTGTGTGGCTTTTGGAGCACAATAGTGACTCTTCTTACCAGAAAACAACTCTTGCTCGTAGGACCAAAAACTGCATGTGACTCAACTCCATTTAAGACTGGGAAACAAACGCGAGCTCGCCTTACAAGAAACACACTCTGCTTTAGAGAAAAGAGCACTCTTCTACTCTACTGTGTTTCCTATAGGGCCAAAACAGTGAGCTTGCTCAGAACATAATAACTGTGCTTCCTAAACACACGGGCCATATCTAGTTCAACTCTGCTTAGGAAACTGACAAGAACAGTAGCTCCTCTTCAGTCCAATACACTGTACTTGTTGGGAAAAGACGCGATTGCTATTTGCACTGTGTATGACAAAGGGAGCACAATAGTGACTTTCCTTACCAGAAAACAACTCTTGCTTGTAGAAACAGAAACTGCATGTGATTTAACTCCATTTAGGACTGGGAAACAAACGCTAGCTTGCCTTACAAAAAACACACTCTGCTTTTGAGAAAAGAGCACTCTTCTACTCTACTGTGTTTCCTATGTGCTCGAAATGTGAGCTTGCTCAGAACAAAAGAACTGTGCCTCCTACACACACGGCCATATCTAGTTCAATTCTGCTTAGGAACCTGACAAGAAGAGTAGATCCTCTTCAGTCCAATACACTGTACGTGCTAGGAACAGACACCAGTGCTATTTGCACTGTGTATGGCAATTGGAGCACAATAGTGAGTCGTCTTACCAGAAAACAACTCTTGCTCGTAGGACAAAAAACTGCATGTGACTCAACTCCATTTAGGACTGAAAAATAAACTCTACCTCGCTTTACAAAAAAAAAACTCTGCTTTTGAGAAGAGAGCACTCTTCTACTCTACTGTGTTTCCTATGGGGTCCAAACAGTGAGCTTGCTCAGAACAAAAGAACTGTGCTTCCTACACACACGGCCATATCTAGTTCAATTCTGCATAGGAACCTGACAAGAGCAGTAGATCCTCTTCAGTCCAATACACTGTACTTGCTGGGAATAGACGCCAGTGCTATTTGTCCTGTGTATGGCAATGGCAGCGCAATAGTGACTATTCTTACCATAAAAAAACTCTTGCTCGTAGGACCAGAAACTGCATGTGATTCAACTCCATTTAGGACTGGGAAACAAACGCTAGCTCGCCTTGCAAGAAACACACTCTGCTTTAGAGAAAAGAGCACTCTTCTACTCTACTGTATTTCCTATAGGGCCAGAACAGTGAGCTTGCTCAGAACAAAAGAACTGTGCTTCCTACACACATGGGTCATATCTAGTTCAACTCTGCTTAGGAAACTGACAAGAATAGTAGCTCCTCTTCAGTCCGATACAACTTACTTGCTGGGAACAGACATGAGTGCTATTTGCACTGTGTATGGCAATGGGATCGCAATAGTGACTTTCCTTACCAGAAAACAACTCTTGCTCATAGGACCAGAAATTGCATGTGATTCAACTCCATTTAGGACTAGAAACAAATGCTAGCTCGCCTTACATGAAACACACTCTGCTTTTGAGAAAAGAGCAGTCTTCTACTCTACTGTGTTTCCTATGGGGTCCAAAAAGTGAGCCTGTTCAGAAAAAAAGAACTGTGCTTCCTACACACACGGGCCATATCTAGTTCAACTCTGCTTAGGAAACTGACAAGAACAGTAAATCCTCTTCAGTCCAATACACTGTACTTGCTGGGAACAGAGGCATGTGCTATTTGCACTGTGTATGGCAATGAGAGCACAATAGTGACTTTCCTTACCAGAAAACAACTCTTGCTCGTAGGACCAAAAACTGCATGTGATTCTACGCCATTTAGAACTGGGAAACAAATGCTAGCTCGCCTTACAAGAAACACACTCTGCTTTTGAGAAAAGAGCACTCTTCTACTCTAAGGTGTTTCCTATGAGGTCCAAACAGTGAGCTTGCTCAGAACAAAAGAAATGTGCTTCCTACACACATGGACCATATCTAGTTCAACTCTGCTTAGGAAACTGCCAAGAACAGTAGCTCCTATTCAGTCCAATACACTGTACTTGCTGGGAACAGACGGGAGTGCTATTTGCACTGTGTATGGCATTTGGAGCACAATAGTGACTCTTCTTACCAGAAAACAACTCTTGCTCGTAGTACCAAAAACTGCATGTGACACAACTCCATTTAAGACTGGGAAACAAACGCGAGCTCGCCTTACAAGAAACACACTCTGCTTTAGAGAAAAGAGCACTCTTCTACTCTACTGTGTTTCCTATAGGGCCAGAACAGTGAGCTTGCTCAGAACATAATAACTGTGCTTCCTAAACACACGGGCCATATCTAGTTCAAGTCTGCTTAGGAAACTGACAAGAACAGTAGCTCCTCTTCAGTCCGATACACTGTACTTGTTGGGAAAAGACGCGATTGCTCTTTGCACTGTGTATGACAAAGGGAGCGCAATAGTGACTTTCCTTACCAGAAAACAACTCTTGCTCGTAGGAACAGACACTGCATGTGATTCAACTCCATTTAGGACTGGGAAACAAACGCTAGCTTGCCTTACAAAAGACACAGTCTGCTTTTGAGAAAAGAGCACTCCTACTCTACTGTGTTTCCTATGTGCTCGAACTGTGAGCTTGCTCAGAGCAAAAGAACTGTGCTTCCTACACACACGGCCATATCTAGTTCAATTCTGCTTAGGAACCTGACAAGAACAGTAGATCCTCTTCAGTCGAATACACTGTACGTGCTAGGAACAGACGCCAGTGCTATTTGCACTGTGTATGGCAATTGGAGCACAATAGTGAGTCGTCTTACCAGAAAACAACTCTTGCTCGTAAGACAAAAAACTGCATGTGACTCAACTCCATTTAGGACTGAAAAACAAACTCTAGCTCGCTTTACAAGAAACACACTCTGCTTTTGAGAAAAGAGCACTCTTCTACTCTACTGTGTTTCCCATAGGGCCAGAACAGTGAGCTTGCTCAGAACAAATGAACTGTGCTTCCTACACACACGGGCCATATCTAGTTCAACTCTGCTTAGGAAACTGACATGAACAGTAGCTCCTCTTCTGTCCAATACACTGTACTTGCTGGGAAAAGATGCGAGTGCTATTTGCCCTGTGTATGGCAATGAGAGCGCAATAGTGACTTTCCTTACCAGAAAACAACTCTTGCTCGTAGGACCAGAAACTGCATGTGATTCAACTCCATGTAGGACTAGGAAACAAACGCTAGCTCGCTTTACAAGAAACACACACTGCTTTTGAGAAAAGAGCACTCTTCTACTCTACTGTGTTTTCTATAGGGCCAGAACAGTGAGCTTGCTCAGAAGTTAAGAACTGTGCTTCCTACACACACGGGCCATATCTAGTTCAATTCTGCTTAGGAACCTGACAAGAACAGTATATCCTCTTCAGTCCAAACACTGCACTTGCTGGGAACAGACGCCAGTGCTATTTGTCCTGTGTATGGCAATGGCAGCGCAATAGTGACTCTTCTTACCAGAAAACAACTCTTGCTCGTGGTACCAGAAACTGCATGGGATTCAACTCCATTTATAACTGGGAAACAAACGCTAGCTCTCCTTACAAGGAATACACTCTGCTTTTGAGAAAAGAGCACTCTTCTACTCTACTGTGTTTCCTATGGGGTCCAAACAGTGAGCTTGCTCAGAACAAAAGAACTGTGCTTCCTACACACACAGACCATATCTAGTTCAACTCTGCTTAGGAAACTGACAAGAACAGTAGCACCTATTCAGTCCAATACACTTTACTTGCTGGGAACAGACGCGAGTGCTATTTGCACTGTGTATGGCAATGATAGCACAATAGTGACTTTCCTTACCAGAATACAACTCTTGCTGGTAGGACCAGAAACTGCATGTGATTCCACACCATTTAAGATTGGGAAACAAACGCTAGCTCGCCTTACAAGAAACACACTCTTCTTTAGGGAAAAGAGCACTCTTCTACTCTACTGTGTTTCCTATGGGATCCAAACAGTGAGCTTGCTCAGAACAAAAGAACTGTGCTTCCTACACACACGGGCCTTATCTACTTCAATTCGGCTTAGGAACCAGACAAGAACAGTAGATCCTCTTCAGTCCAATACACTGTACTTGCTGGGAACAGACGCCAGTGCTATTTGTCCTGTGTATGGCAATGGCAGTGCAATAGTGACTATTCTTACCATAAAACAACTCTTGCTCGTAGGACCTGAAACTGCATGTGATTCCACTCCATTTAGGACTGGGAAACAAACGCTAGCTCGCCTTACAAGAAACACACTCTGCTTTAGAGAAAAGAACACTCTTCTACTCTACTGTGTTTCCTATGGGGTCCAAACAGTGAGCTTGCTCAGAACAAAAGAACTGTGCTTCCTACACACACGGACCATATGTAGTTCAACTCTGCTTAGGAAACTGACAAGAACAGTAGCTCTTATTCAGTTCAATACACTGTACTTGCTGGGAAAAGACGCGAGTGCTATTTGCCCTGTGAATGGCAATGGGAGCGCAATAGTGACTTTCCTTAACAGAAAACAACTCTTGCTCGTAGGACCAGAAACTGCATGTGATTCAACGCCATTTAGAACTGGGAAACAAATGCTAGCTCGCCTTACAAGAAACACACTCTGCTTTTGAGAAAAGAGCACTCTTCTACTCTACGGTGTTTCCTATGGGGTCCAAACAGTGAGCTTGCTCAGAACAAAAGAAATGTGCTTCCTACACACATGGACCATATCTAGTTCAACTCTGCTTAGGGAACTGCCAAGAACAGTAGCTCCTATTCAGTCCAATACACTGTACTTGCTGGGAACAGACGGGAGTGCTATTTGCACTGTGTATGGCATTTGGAGCACAATAGTGACTCTTCTTACCAGAAAACAACTCTTGCTCGTAGGACCAAAAACTGCATGTGACTCAACTCCATTTAAGACTGGGAAACAAACGCTAGCTCGCCTTACAAGAAACACACTCTGCTTTAGAGAAAAGAGCACTCTTCTACTCTACTGTGTTTCCTATAGGGCCAGAAGAGTGAGCATGCTCAGAACATAATAACTGTGCTTCCTAAACACACGGGCCATATCTAGTTCAAGTCTGCTTAGGAAACTGAGAAGAACAGTAGCTCCTCTTCAGTCCGATACACTGTACTTGTTGGGAAAAGACGCGATTGCTCTTTGCACTGTGTATGACAAAGGGAGCGCAATAGTGACTTTCCTTACCAGAAAACAACTCTTGCTCGTAGGAACAGACACTGCATGTGATTCAACTCCATTTAGGACTGGGAAACAAACGCTAGCTTGCCTTACAAAAGACACAGTCTGCTTTTGAGAAAAGAGCACTCCTACTCTACTGTGTTTCCTATGTGCTCGAACTGTGAGCTTGCTCAGAGCAAAAGAACTGTGCTTCCTACACACACGGCCATATCTAGTTCAATTCTGCTTAGGAACCTGACAAGAACAGTAGATCCTCTTCAGTCGAATACACTGTACGTGCTAGGAACAGACGCCAGTGCTATTTGCACTGTGTATGGCAATTGGAGCACAATAGTGAGTCGTTTTACCAGAAAACAACTCTTGCTCGTAAGACAAAAAACTGCATGTGACTCAACTCCATTTAGGACTGAAAAACAAACTCTAGCTCGCTTTACAAGAAACACACTCTGCTTTTGAGAAAAGAGCACTCTTCTACTCTACTGTGTTTCCCATAGGGCCAGAACAGTGAGCTTGCTCAGAACAAATGAACTGTGCTTCCTACACACACGGGCCATATCTAGTTCAACTCTGCTTAGGAAACTGACATGAACAGTAGCTCCTCTTCTGTCCAATACACTGTACTTGCTGGGAAAAGACGCGAGTGCTATTTGCACTGTGTATGGCAATGAGAGCACAATAGTGACTTTTCTTACCAGAAAACAACTCTTGCTCATAGGATCACAAACTGCATGTGATTCAACGCCATTTAGATCTGGGAAACAAATGCTAGCTCGCCTTACAAGAAACACACTCTGCTTTTGAGAAAAGAGCACTCTTCTACTCTACGGTGTTTCCTATAAGGTCCAAACAGTAAGCCTGCTCAGAACATAATAACTGTGCTTCCTAAACACACGGGCCATATCTAGTTCAAGTCTGCTTAGGAACCTGACAAGAACAGTAGATCCTCTTCAGTCCGATACACTGTACTTGTTGGGAAAAGACGCGATTGCTATTTGCACTGTGTATGACAAAGGGAGCGCAATAGTGACTTTCCTTACCAGAAAATAACTCTTGCTCATAGGACCAGAAACTGCATGGGATTCAACTCCATTTAGGACTGGGAAACAAACGCTAGCTTGCCTTACAAAAAACACACTCTGCTTTTGAGAAAAGAGCACTCTTCTACTCTTCTGTGTTTCCTATGGGCTCGAACAGTGAGCTTGTTCAGAAGAAAAGAACTGTGCTTCCTACACACACGGCCATATCTAGTTCAATTCTTCTTAGGAACATGACAAGAAAAGTAGATCCTCTTCAGTCCAATACACTGTACATGCTGGGAACAGACGCCAGTGCTATTTGCACTGTGTATGGCAATTGTAGCACAATAGTGAGTCGTCTTACCAGAAAACAACTCTTCCTCGGAGGACAAAAAACTGCATGTGACTCAACTCCATCTAGGACTGGGAAACAAACGCTAGCTCGCCTTACAAGAAACACACTCTGCTTTAGAGGAAAGAGCACTCTTCTACTCTACTGTGTTTCTTATAGGGCCAGAACAGTGAGCTTGCTCAGAACAAAAGAACTGTGCTTCCTACACACACGGGCCATATCTAGTTCAACTCTGCTTAGGAAACTGACAAGAACAGTAGCTCCTCTTCAGTCCAATACACTGTACTTGCTGGGAACAGACGCATGTGCTATTTGTACTGTGTATGTCAATGGGAGCGCAATAGTGACTTTCTGCTGTTGGATGGTCTGTATGTCAAGAGTGTTGTTGATTGGTCAGTAAATAAATCACTGATTGGCCATTGGCTAGGCAGAAAGTATAGGCGGAACAAGGAGAAGAATTCTGGGAAGTGGAAGGCTGAGTCAGAGAGACACTGCCAGCTGCCACCATGACAAGCCGCGTGGGAAGGTCCCGGTAAGCCACGAGCCATGTGGCAAAGTAAAGATTAACAGAAATGGGCTAAATATAAGAGTAAGAGCTAGACAATAACAGGCCTGAGCTAATGGCCAAGCAGTTTAAATAATGTAAGAGTCTGTGTGTTTATTTTATAAGTGGGCTCTGGGACTGGCGGGACTTGGTGGCGGGAGCTGGACAGAAATTCTCCAGCAACAAATGGCGTCCAACGTGGTGGCAAGAGTTTCCACCTAAAAACTTAGAAAAAAGATTCTAAAACAGAGCTAAAAACAGCTCCTAGTTTTCTCTTTCAAGCTAGCGGCAGCCTGCGTGTTTGAGCTACTATGGCGGGTTCCTGGTGTGCATGCTCAATCTGCAGTATGGCGGGAATGAGGCCTCTGCAAGTGGCACATTAAGCTGTGTGGTGGATTTAGCCTTTGCTAGTACAAAACAAAACAAAACAAAAAAAAGGTTTCTGGGCTACATGCTGCTTTGATAGAAGCATAGACCCACTATTTCTGAGAGTTGATGGCTCCCAGAGCTGGCGGAAAACGTACTGCCTCCATTTTGGAAAGCTGAAGTGGGCGGAGCCAGCAGCCACAGTGCCAGCGCCATTTCAGGCTTAGGAGGCTGCAGTTTAAAGCAATAGGCTCAAGCTAATATAAAAAAAAAAACCACGTAAAGATGGCTACCACACAGAGAATCTGGATTATGTTCTCTTTGATACTCGTAATTGAAGAAAAACATTTGATTACAAAAGCTGTTGAGTTATGCCAAAATGTATATTTTAAAGGTACCTTGACTTCAAAGTTTGGATGTAAGGATATGTTGCTTTGGAAAAGAGTCTCTTTTGTTTCCACAGAAAGCCAGAGGCTATGGATTTGTTCCAGATTAAGATACATCCAGTTTGACCAGCCAAGACCCCCTGAAAGGTCTCCGATGACCCCATGGCTGAGATGATCCAACATCCAGAATGGTTTGAAGGCAACTGGCTCAGACGATACACTCTCATGGACTATTCCATAATCCTAAAAATTTTCTTTGTATCCCCATAAGATACAGCACCCCCATCCAGCAGGAAGTAGTAAGAGAAGCTACGCCCAAATTCCCAAATATACCAAGCTGACTTTGGAGATGTGTAAAGGTTAAAACCTTTCTTTTTAAGAAAAGAAAAGGGGAAGTGCTGTGGGATGGTCTGTATGTCAAATATGTTGTTGATTGGTCAGTAAATAAATCACTGATTGGCCATTGGCTAGGCAGTAAGTATAGGCGGGACAAGGAGAAGAATTCTGAGAAGTGGAAGGCTGAGTCAGAGAGACACTGCCAGGCGCCACCATGACAAGCCGCGTGAGAAGGTCCCGGTAAGCCACGAGCCATGTGGCAAAGTAAAGATTAATAGAAATGGGCTAAATATAAGAGTAAGAGCTAGACAATAACAGGCCTGAGCTAATGGACAAGCAGTTTAAATAATGTAAGAGTCTGTGTGTTTATTTTATAAGTGGGCTCTGGGATTGGCGGGAATGGTGGCGGGAGCTGGAGAGAAATTCTCCAGCAACAACTTTCCTTACCAGAAAACAACTCTTGCTCGTAGGACCAGAAACTGCATGTGATTCCACACCATTTAGGACTGGGAAACAAACGCTAGCTCGCCTTACAAGAAACACACTCTTCTTTAGGGAAAAGCGCACTCTTCTACTCTACTATGTTTCCTATGGGGTCCAAACAGTGAGCTTGCTCAGAACAAAAGAACTGTGCTTCCTACACACACGGATCATATCTAGTTCAACTCTGCTTAGGAAACTGACAAGAACAGTAGCACCTATTCAGTCCAATACACTGTACTTGCTGGGAACAGATGCGAGTGCTATTTGCACTGTGTATGTCAATAGGAGCACAATAGTGACTTTCCTTACCAGAAAACAACTCTTGCTCGTAGGACCAGAAACTGCATGTGATTCAACTCCATTTAGGACTGGGAAACAAACGCTAGCTCGCCTTACAAGAAACACACTCTGCTTTTGAGAAAAGAGCACTCTTCTACTCTACTATGTTTCCTATGGGGTCCGAACAGTGATCTTGCTCAGAACAAAAGAACTGTGCTTCCTACACACACGGCCATATCTAGTTCAATTCTGCTTAGGAACCAGACAAGAAAAGTAGCTCCTATTCAGTCCAATACACTGTACTTGCTGGGAACAGACGCCAGCGCTATTTGTCCTGTGTATGGCAATGGCAAGGCAATAGTGACTATTCTTACCATAAAACATCTCTTGCTCGTAGGACCAGAAACTGCATGTGATTCCACTCCATTTAGGACTGGGAAACAAACGCTAGCTCGCGTTACAAGAAACACACTCTGCTTTAGAGAAAAGAGCACTCTTTTACTCTTCTGTGTTTCCTATGGGGTCCAAACAGTGAGCTTGCTCAGAACAAAAGAACTGTGCTTCCTACAAACACAGACCATATGTAGATCAACTATGCTTAGGAAACTGACAAGAACAGGAGCTCCTATTCAGTCCAATACACTGTACTTGCTGGGAAAAGACGCGAGTGCTATTTGCCCTGTATATGGCAATGGGAGCGCAATAGTGACTTTCCTTACCAGAAAACAACCCTTGCTCGTAGGACCAGAAACTGCATGTGATTCAACTCCATTTAGGACTAGGAAACAAACGCTAGCTCGCCTTATGTGAAACACACTCTGCTTTTGACAAAAGAGCACTCTTCTACTCTACTGTGTTTCCTATAGTGCCAGAACAGTGAGCTTGCTCAGAACATAAGAACTGTGCTTTCTACACACACGGGCCATATCTAGTTCAACTCTGCTTAGGAAAATGACAAGAACAGTAGCTCCTCTTCAGTCTGATACACTGTACTTGCTGGGAACACACGTGAGTGCTATTTGCACTGTGTATGGCAATGGGAGCGCAATAGTGACTTTCCTTACCAGAAAACAACTCTTGCTCGTAGGACAAGAAACTGCCTGTGATTCAACTCCATTTAGGACTGGGAAACAAACGCTAGCTCGCCTTACAAAAAACACACTCTGCTTTTGAGAAAAGAGCACTCTTCTACTCTACTGTGTGCCCTATGGGGTCCGAACAGTGAGCTTGCTCAGAACAAAAGAACTGTGCTTCCTACACACACGGCCATATCTAGTTCAATTCTGCTTAGGAACCTGACAAGAACAGTAGATCCTCTTCAGTCCAATACACTGTACTTGCTGGGAACAGACGCCAGTGCTATTTGTCCTGTGTATGGCAATGGCAGCGCAATAGTGACTCTTCTTACCATAAAACAACTCTTGCTCGTAGGACCAGAAACTGCATGTGATTCAACTCCATTTAGGACTGGGAAACAAACGCTAGCTCGCCTTACAAGAAACACACTCTGCTTTAGAGAAAAGAGCATTCTTCTACTCTACTGTGTTTCCTATAGGGCCAGAACAGTGAGCTTGCTCAGAACAAAAGAACTGTGCTTCCTACACACGGGCCATATCTAGTTCAACTCTGCTTAGGAAAATGAGAAGAACAGTTGCTCCTCTTCAGTCCAATACACTGTACTTGCTGGGAACAGACGCGAGTGCTATTTGCACTGTGTATGGCAATGGGAGAACAATAGTGACTTTCCTTACCAGAAAAAAACTCTTGCTCGTAGGACCAGAAACTGCATGTGATTGAACTCCATTTAGGACTGGGAAACAAATGCTAGCTCGCCTTACATGAAACACACTCTGCTTTTGAGAAAAGAGCACTCTTCTACTCTACTGTGTTTCCTATGGGGTCCAAACAGTGAGCTTGCTCAGAACAAAAGAACTGTGCTTCCTACACACACGGGCCATATCTTGTTCAACTCTGCTTAGGAAAGTGACAAGAACAGTAGCTCCTCTTCAGTCCAATACACTGTACTTGTGGGGAAAAGACGCCAGTGCTATTTGTCCTGTGAATGGCAATGGCAGCGCAATAGTGACCTTTCTTACCAAAAAACAACTCTTGCTCGTAGGACAAAAAACTGCATGTGATTCAACTCCATTCAGGACTGGGAAACAAATGCTAGCTCACCTTCCAAGAAACACACTCTGCTTTTGAGAAAAAAGCACTCTTCTACTCTACTGTGTTTCCTATGTTTTCCGAACAGTGAGCTTGCTCAGAACAAAAAAACTGTGCTTCCTACACACACGGCCATATCTAGTTCAACTCTGCTTAGGAAACTGACAAGAACAGTAGCTCCTCTTCAGTCCGATACACTGTACTTGCTGGGAACAGACAGGAGTGCTATTTGCACTCTGTATGGCAATGGGAGCGCAATAGTGACTTTCCTTACCAGAAAACAACTCTTGCTCGTAGGACCAGAAACTGCATGTGATTCAACTCCATTTAGGACTGGGAAACAAACGCTAGCTCGCATTACAAGAAACACACTCTGCTTTTGGGAAAAGAGCACTCTTCTACTCTACTGTGTTTCCTATGGGGTCCAAACAGTGAGCTTGCTCAGAACAAAAGAACTGTGCTTCCTACACACACGGACCATTTCTAGTTCAATTCTGCTTAGGAAACTGACAAGAACAGTAGCACCTATTCAGTCCAATATACTGTAATTGCTGAGAACAGACGCGAGTGTTATTTGCACTGTGTATTGCAATGGGAGCGCAATAGTGACTTTCCATACCAGAAAACAACTCTGGTTCGTAGGACCAGAAACTGCATGTGATTCAACTCCATTTAGGACTAGGAAACAAATGCTAGCTCGCCTTCCAAGAAACAAACTCTGCTTTAGAGAAAAGAGCACTCTTCTACTCTACTGTGTTTCATGTAGGGCCAAAACAGTGAGCATGCTCAGAACATAAGAACTGTGCTTCCTACACACAGGGGCCATATCTAGTTCAACTCTGCTTAAGAAACTGACAAGAACAGTAGCTCCTTTTCAGTCCGATACACAGTACTCTCTGGGAACAGACGCATGTGCTATTTGCACTGTGTATGGCAATGAAAGCACAATAGTGACTTTCTTACCAGAAAAAAACTCTTGCTTGTAGGACCTGAAACTTCATGTGATTCCACTACATTTAGGACTGGAAAACAAACGCTAGCTCGCCTTACAAGAAACACACTCTGCTTTAGGGAAAAGAGCACTCTTCTACTCTACTGTTTTTCCTATGGGGTCCAAACAGTGAGCTTGCTCAGAACAAAAGAACTGTGCTTCCTACACACACGGACCATATCTAGTTCAACTCTGCTTAGGAAACTGACAAGAACAGTAGCTCCTATTCAGTCCAATACACTGTACTTGCTGGGAAAAGACGTGAGGGCTATTTGCCTTGTGTAGGGCAACGGGAGCACAATAGTGACTTTCCTTACCAGAAAACAACTCTTGTTCGTAGGACCAGAAACTGCATGTGATTCAACTCCATTTAGGACTAGGAAACAAACGCTAGCTCACCTTACAAAAACACACTCTGCTTTTGAGAAAATAGCACTCTTCTACTCTACTGTGTTTCCTATAGGGCCAGAACAGTGAGCTTGCTCAGAACATAAGAACTGTGGTTCCTACACACATGGCCCATATCTAGTTCAACTCTGCTTAGGAAACTGACAAGAACAGTAGCTCCTCTTCAGTCTGATACACTGTACTTGCTGGGAACAGACGCGAGAGCTATTTGCACTGTGTATGGCAATGGGGGCACAATAGTGACTTTCCTTACCAGAAAACAACTCTTGATCATAGGACCAGAAACTGCATGGGATTCAACACCATTTAGGATTGGGAAACAAACGCTAGCTTGCCTTACAAGAAACACACTCAGCTTTTGAGAAAAGAGCACTCTTCTACTCTACTGTGTTTCCTATAGGGCCAGAAGAGTGAGCTTGCTCAGAACAAATGCACTGTGCTTCCTACACACACGGTCATATCTAGTTCAATTCTGCTTAGGAACCTGACAAGAACAGTAGATCCTCTTCAGTCCAATACACTGTACTTGCTGAGAACAGACGCCAGTGCTATTTGTCCTGTGTATGGCAATGGCAGCGCAATAGTGACTATTCTTACCATAAAACAACTCTTGCTCGTAGGACTAGAAACTGCATGTAACTCAACTCCATTTAGGACTGGGAAACAAACGCTAGCTCGCCTTACAAGAAACACACTCTGCTTTAGAGAAAAGACCACTCTTCTACTGTACAGTGTTTCCTATAGGGCCAGAACAGTGAGCTTGCTCAGAACAAAAGAATTGTGCTTCCTACATACACGGGCCATATCTAGTTCAACTCTGCTTAGGAAACTGACAAGAACAGTAGCTCCTCTTCAGTCCAATACACTGTACCTGCTGGGAACAGACGGGAGGGCTATTTGCATTGTGTATGGCAATGGGAGCACAGTAGTGACTTTTCTTACCAGAAAACAACTCTTGCTCGTAGGAGCAGAAACTGCATGTGATACCTCTCCATTTAGGACTGGGAAACAAACGCTAGCTCGCCTTACAAGAAACACACTCTGCTTTTGAGAAAAGAGCACTCTTCTACTCTACTGTGTTTTACTATATGTTCCGAACAGTGAGCTTGATCAGAACAAAAAAACTTTGCTTCATACACACACGGCCATATGTAGTTCAAGTCTGCTTAGGAACCTGACAAGAACAGTAGATCCTCTTCAATCCAATACACTGTACTTGCTGGGAACAGACGCCAGTGCTATTTGTCCTGTGTATGACAATGGCAGCGCAATAGTGACTCTTCTTACCAGAAAACAACTCTTGCTTGTAGGACCAGAAACTGCATGGGATTCAACTACATTTAGGACTGGGAAACAAACTCTAGCTCGCTTTACAAGAAACACATTCTGCTTTTGAGAAAAGAACACTCTTCTACTCTACTGTGTTTCCTATAGGGCCAGAACAGTGAGCTTGCTCAGAACAAAAGAACTGTGCTTCCTACACACACGGTCCATATCTAGTTCAACTCTGCTTAGGAAAATGAGAAGAACAGTAGCTCCTCTTCAGTCCAATACACTGTACTTGCTGGGAACAGACGGGAGGGCTATTTGCATTGTGTATGTCAATGGGAGCGCAATAGTGTCTTTCCTTAACAGAAAACAATTCTTGCTCGTAAAACCAGAAACTGCATCTGATTCAACTCCATTTAGGACTCGGAAAGAAACGCTAGCTCGCCTTACAAGAAACACACTCTGCTTTTGAGAAAAGAGCACTCTTCTATTCTACTGTGTGTCCTATGGGGTCCGAACAGTGAGCTTGCTCAGAACAAAAAAACTGGGCCTCCTACACACACGGCCATATCTAGTTCAAGTCTGCTTAAGAATCTGACAAGAACAGTATATCCTCTTCAGTCCAATACACTGTACTTGCTGCGAACAGACGCCAGTGCTATTTGTCCTGTGTATGGCAATGGCAGCGCAATAGTGACTCTTCTTACCAGAAAACAACTCTTGCTCAACAACTGCAAGGGATTCAACTCCATTTAGGACTGGGAAACAAACGCTACCTGTCCTTACAAGAAACACACTTTGCTTTAGAGAAAAGAGCATTCTTCTACTCTACTGTGTTTCCTATGGGGTCCAAACAGTGAGCTTGCTCAGAACAAAAGAACTGTGCTTCCTACACACACGGACCATATATAGTTCAACTCTGCTTAGGAAACTGACAAGAACAGTAGCACCTATTGAGTCCAATACACTGTACTTGCTGGGAACAGACGCGATTGCTATTTGCACTGTGTATCGCAATGGGAGCTCAATAGTGACTTTCCTTACCAGAAAACAACTCTTGTTCGTAGGACCAGAAACTGCATGTGATTCAACTCCATTTAGGACTAGGAAACAAACGCTAGCTCGCCTTTCAAGAAACACACTCTGCTTTAGAGAAAAGAGCACTCTTCTACTCTAATGTGTTTCCTATAGGGCCAGAACAGTGAGCTTTTTCAGAACATAAGAACTGTGCTTCCTTCACACACGGGCCATATCTAGTTCAACTGTGCTTAGGAAACTGACAAGAACAGTAGCTCCTCTTCAGTCCGATACACTGTACTTGCTGGGAACAGACGCGAGTACTATTTGCACTCTGTATGGCAATGGGAGCATAATAGTGACTTTCCTTACCAGAAAACAACTCTTGCTCGTAGGACCAGAAATTGCATGTGATTCAACTCCATTTAGGACTCGGAAACAAACGCTAGCTCGCATTACAAGAAACACACTCTGCTTTTGAGAAAAGAGCACTCTTCTCCTCTACTGTGTTTCCTACATTGTCCGAACAGTGTGCTTGCTCAGAACAAAAGAACTGTGTTTCCTACACACACGGGCCATATCTAGTTCAACTCTGCTTAGGAAACTGACAAGAACAGTAGCTCCTCTTCAGTCCAATACACTGTACTTGCTGGGAACAGACGCGAGTGCTATTTGCACTGTGTATGGCAATTGGAGCACAATAGTGACTCGTCTTACCAGAAAACAACTCTTGCTCGTAGGACAAAAAACTGCATGTGACTCAACTTCATTTAGGACGTGGAAACAAACGCTAGCTCGCCTTCCAAGAAACAAACTCTGCTTTTGAGAAAAGAGCACTCTTCTACTCTACTGTGTTTCCTATGTGTTCCGAACAGTGAGCTTGCTCAGAACAAAAAAACTGTGCTTCCTACACACACGGCCATATCTAGTTCAAGTCTGATTAGGAACCTGACAAGAACAGTAGATCCTCTTAAAACCAATACACTGTACTTGCTGGGAACAGACACCAGTGCTATTTGTCCTGTGTATGGCAATGGCAGCGCAATAGTGACTCTTCTTACCAGAAAACAACTCTTGCTTGTAGGAGCAGGAACTGCATGTGATTCAACTTCATTTAGGACTGGGAAACAACGCTAGTTGTCCTTACAAGAAACACACACTGCTTTAGAGAAAAGAGCATTCTTCTACTCTACTGTGTTTCCTATGGGGTCCAAACAGTGAGCTTGCTCAGAAGAAAAGAACTGTGCTTCCTACACACACGGACCATATCTAGTTCAACTCTGCTTAGGAAACTGACAAGAACAGTAAATCCTATTCAGTCCAATACACTGTACTTGCTGGGAACAGACGCGATTGCTATTTGCACTGTGTATCGCAATGGGAGCGCAATAGTGACTTTCCTTACCAGAAAACAACTCTTGCTCGTAGGACCAGAAACTGCATGTGATTCAACTCCATTTAGGACTGGGAAACAAACGCTAGCTCGCCTTACAAGAAACACACTCTGCTTTTGAGAAAAGAGCACTCTTCTACTCTACTGTGTTTCCTATAGGGCCAGAACAGTGAGCTTGCTCAGAACAAGAGAACTGTGCTTCCTACACACACGGGCCATATCTAGTTCAACTCTACTTAGGAAACTGACAAGAACAGTAGCTCCTCTTCAGTCTGATACACTGTACATGCTGGGAACAGACGCCAGAGCTATTTGCACTGTGTATGGCAATGGGAGCGCAATAGTGACTTTCCTTACCAGAAAACAATTCTTGCACATAGGACCAGAAACTGCATGTGATTCAACTCCATTTAGGACTGGGAAACAAATGCTAGCTCGCCTTATATGAAACACACTCTGCTTTTGAGAATAGAGCACTCTTCTACTCTACTGTGTTTCCTATGGTGTCCGAACAGTGAGCTTGCTCAGAACAAAAAAAATGTGCTTCCTACACACAAGGCCATATCTAGTTCAAGTCTGCTTAGGAACCTGACAAGAACAGTAGATCCTCTTCAGTCCAATACACTGTACTTGCGGCGAACAGACGCCAGTGCTATTTGTCCTGTGTATGGCAATGGCAGCGCAATAGTGACTCTTCTTACCAGAAAACAACTCTTGCTATTAGTACCAGAAACTGCATGGGATTCAACTCCATTTAGGACTGGGAATCAAATGCTAGCTTGCCTTACAAGAAACACTCTGCTTTAGAGAAAAGAGCACTCTTCTACTCTACTGTGTTTCCTATGGGGTCCAAACAGTGAGCTTGCTCAGAACAAAAGAACTGTGCTTCCTACACACACGGACCATATCTAGTTCAACTCTGCTTAGGAAACTGACAAGAACAGTAGCACCTATTCAGTCCAATACATTGTACTTTCTGGGAACAGACGCGAGTGCTATTTGCACTGTGTATGGCAATGGGAGCGCAATAGTGACTTTCCTTACCAGAAAACAACTCTTGCTCATAGGACCAGAAACTGCATGTGATTCATCTCCATTTAGGACTGGGAAACAAACGCTAGCTCGCCTTCCAAGAAACACACTCTGCTTTTGAGAAAAGAGCACTCTTCTACTCTACTGTGTTTCCTATGGGGTCCGATCAGTGAGCTTGCTCAGAACAAAAGAACTATGCTTCCTACACACACGGCCATATCTAGTTCAACTCTGCTTAGGAAACTGACAAGAACAGTAGCTCCTCTTCATTCTGATACACTGTACTTGCTGGGAACAGACACGAGAGCTATTTGCACTGTGTATGGCAATGGGAGCGCAATAGTGACTTTCCTTACCAGAAAACAACTCTTGCTCATAGCACCAGAAACTGCATGTGATTCAACTCCATTTAGGACTGGGAAAGTAACCCTAGCTCGCCTTACATGAAACACACTCTGCTTTTGAGAAAAGAGCACTCTTCTACTCTACTGTGTTTCCTAAAGGGTCCGAACAGTGAGCTTGCTCAGAAGAAAACCTGTGCTTCCTACACACACGGCCATATCTAGTTCAAGTCTGCTTAGGAACCTGACAAGAAGAGTAGATCCTCTTCAGTCCAATACACTGTACTTGCTGCGAACAGACGCCAGTGCTATTTTTCCTGTGTATGGCAATGGCAGCGCAATAGTGACTCTTCTTACCAGAAAACAACTCTTGTTCGTAGGACCAGAAACTGCATGTGATTCAACTCCATTTAGGACTAGGAAACAAACGCTAGCTCGCCTTACAAGAAACACACTCTGCTTTAGAGAAAAGAGCACTCTTCTACTCTACTGTGTTTCCTATAGGGACAGAACAGTGAGCTTGCTCAGAACATAAGAACTGTGCTTCCTTCACACACGGGCCATATCTAGTTCAACTGTGCTTAGGAAACTGACAAGAACAGTAGCTACTCTACAGTCCGATACACTGTACTTGCTGGGAACAGACATGAGTGCTATTTGCACTGTGTATGGCAATGGGAGCACAATAGTGACTTTCCTTACCAGAAAACATCTCTTGCTCATAGGACCAGAAACTGCATGTGATTCAACTTCATTTAGGACTGGGAAACAAACGCTAGCTCGCCTTACAAGAAACACACTCTGATTTTGAGAAAAGAGCACTCTTCTACTCTATTGTGTTTCCTATAGGGCCAGAACAGTAAACTTGCTCAGAACAAAAGCATTGTGCTTCCTACACATGGTCATATCTCGTTCAATTCTGCTTAGGAACCTGACAAGAACAGTAGATCCTCTTCAGTCCAATACACTGTACTTGCTGGGAACAGACGCCAGTGCTATTTGTCCTGTGTATGGCAATGGCAGTGCAATAGTGACTCTTCTTACCACAAAACAACTTTTGCTCGTAGGACTAGAAACTGCATGTGACTCAACTCCATTTAGGACTGGGAAACAAACGCTTTCTCGCCTTACAAGAAACACACTCTGCTTTAGAGAAAAGAGTACTCTTTTACTCTACTGTGTTTCCTATAGGGCCAGAACAGTGAGCTTGCTCAGAACAAAAGAATTGTGCTTCCTACACACGGGCCATATCTAGTTCAACTCTGGCTTAGGAAACTGACAAGAACAGTAGCTCCTCTTCAGTCCGATACACTGTCATTGCTGGGAAGAGACGCGAGTGCTATTTGCACTGTGTATGGTAATGGGAGCGCAATAGTGACTTTCCTTACCAGAAAACAACTCTTGCTCGTAGGACCAGAAACTGCATGTGATTCAACTCCATTTAGGACTAGGAAACAAACGCTAGCTCGCCTTTCAAGAAACACACTCTGCTTTAGAGAAAAGAGCACTCTTCTACTCTAATGTGTTTCCTATAGGGCCAGAACAGTGAGCTTGTTCAGAACATAAGAAATGTGCTTCCTTCACACACGGGCCATATCTAGTTCAACTGTGCTTAGGAAACTGACAAGAACAGTAGCTCCTCTTCAGTCCGATACACTGTACTTGCTGGGAACAGACGCGAGTACTATTTGCACTCTGTATGGCAATGGGAGCACAATAGTGACTTTCCTTACCAGAAAACAACTCTTGCTCGTAGGACCAGAAATTGCATGTGATTCAAATCCATTTAGGACTCGGAAACAAACGCTAGCTCTCCTTACAAGAAACACACTCTGCTTTTGAGAAAAGAGCACTCTTCTCCTCTACTGTGTTTCCTACATTGTCCGAACAGTGTGCTTGCTCAGAACAAAAGAACTGTGTTTCCTACACACACGGGCCATATCTAGTTCAACTCTGCTTAGGAAACTGACAAGAACAGTAGCTCCTCTTCAGTCCAATACACTGTACTTGCTGGGAACAGACGCGAGTGCTATTTGCACTGTGTATGGCAATTGGAGCACAATAGTGACTCGTCTTACCAGAAAACAACTCTTGCTCGTAGGACAAAAACCTCATGTGACTCAACTCCATTTAGGACGTGGAAACAAATGCTAGCTCGCCTTCCAAGAAACAAACTCTGCTTTTGAGAAAAGAGCACTCTTCTACTCTACTGTGTTTCCTATGTGTTCCGAACAGTGAGCTTGCTCAGAACAAAAAAACTGTGCTTCCTACACACACGGCCATATCTAGTTCAAGTCTGATTAGGAACCTGACAAGAACAGTAGATCCTCTTAAAACCAATACACTGTACTTGCTGGGAACAGACACCAGTGCTATTTGTCCTGTGTATGGCAATGGCAGCGCAATAGTGACTCTTCTTACCAGAAAACAACTCTTGCTTGTAGGAGCAGGAACTGCATGTGATTCAACTTCATTTAGGACTGGGAAACAACGCTAGCTGTCCTTACAAGAAACACACTCTGCTTTAGAGAAAAGAGCATTCTTCTACTCTACTGTGTTTCCTATGGGGTCCAAACAGTGAGCTTGCTCAGAAGAAAAGAACTGTGCTTCCTACACACACGGACCACATCTAGTTCAACTCTGCTTAGGAAACTGACAAGAACAGTAGCACCTATTGAGTCCAATACACTGTACTTGCTGGGAACAGACGCGATTGCTATTTGCACTGTGTATTGCAATGGGAGCGCAATAGTGACTTTCCTTACCAGAAAACAACTCTTGCTCGTAGGACCAGAAACTGCATGTGATTCAACTCCATTTAGGACTGGGAAACAAACGCTAGCTCGCCTTAAATAAACACACTCTGCTTTTGAGAAAAGAGCACTCTTCTATTCTACTGTGTTTCCTATGGGGTCCAAACAGTGAGCTTGCTCAGAACAAAAGAACTGTGCTTCCTACACACATGGACCATATCTAGTTCAACTCTGCTTAGGAAACTGACAAGAACAGTAGCTCCTAATCAGTCCAATACACTGTACTTGCTGGGAAAAGACGCGAGTGCTATTTGCCTTGTGTATGGCAATGGGAGCACAATAGTGACTTTCCTTACCCGAAACAACTCTTGCTCATAGGACCAGAAACTGCATGTGATTCCACTCCATTTAGGACTAGGAAACAAACGCTAGCTCGCCTTACAAAAACACACTCTGCTTTATAGAAAAGGGCACTCTTCTACTCTACTGTGTTTCCTATGGGGCCAGAAGAGTGAGCTTGCTCAGAACAAGAGAACTGTGCTTCCTACACACACGGGCCATATCTAGTTCAACTCTACTTAGGAAACTGACAAGAACAGTAGATCCTCTTCAGTCCAATACACTGTACTTGCGCCGAACAGACGCCAGTGCTATTTGTCCTGTGTATGGCAATGGCAGCGCAATAGTGACTCTTCTTACCAGAAAACAACTCTTGCTTGTAGGACCAGAAACTGCATATGATTCAACTCCATTTAGGACTGGGAATCAAATGCTAGCTTGCCTTACAAGAAACACTCTGCTTTAGAGAAAAGAGCACTCTTCTACTCTTGTGTTTCCTATGGGGTCCAAACAGTGAGCTTGCTCAGAACAAAAGAACTGTGCTTCCTACACACACGGACCATACCTAGTTCAACTCTGCTTAGGAAACTGACAAGAACAGTAGCACCTATTCAGTCCAATACATTGTACTTTCTGGGAACAGACGCGAGTGCTATTTGCACTGTGTATGGCAATGGGAGCGCAATAGTGACTTTCCTTACCAGAAAACAACTCTTGCTCATAGGACCAGAAACTGCATGTGATTCATCTCCATTTAGGACTGGGAAACAAACGCTAGCTCGCCTTCCAAGAAACACACTCTGCTTTTGAGAAAAGAGCACTCTTCTACTCTACTGTGTTTCCTATGGGGTCCGATCAGTGAGCTTGCTCAGAACAAAAGAACTATGCTTCCTACACACACGGCCATATCTAGTTCAACTCTGCTTGGAAACTGACAAGAACAGTAGCTCCTCTTCATTCTGATACACTGTACTTGCTGGGAACAGACACGAGAGCTATTTGCACTGTGTATGGCAATGGGAGCGCAATAGTGACTTTCCTCACCAGAAAACAACTCTTGCTCATAGCACCAGAAACTGCATGTGATTCAACTCCATTTAGGACTGGGAAAGTAACCCTAGCTTGCCTTACATGAAACACACTCTGCTTTTGAGAAAAGAGCACTCTTCTACTCTACTGTGTTTCCTAAAGGGTCCGAACTGTGAGCTTGCTCAGAAGAAAACCTGTGCTTCCTACACACACGGGCATATCTAGTTCAAGTCTGCTTAGGAACCTGACAAGAAGAGTAGATCCTCTTCAGTCCAATACACTGTACTTGCTGCGAACAGACGCCAGTGCTATTTTTCCTGTGTATGGCAATGGCAGCGCAATAGTGACTCTTCTTACCAGAAAACAACTCTTGTTCGTAGGACCAGAAACTGCATGTGATTCAACTCCATTTAGGACTAGGAAACAAACGCTAGCTCGCCTTACAAGAAACACACTCTGCTTTAGAGAAAAGAGCACTCTTCTACTCTACTGTGTTTCCTATAGGGACAGAACAGTGAGCTTGCTCAGAACATAAGAACTGTGCTTCCTTCACACACGGGCCATATCTAGTTCAACTGTGCTTAGGAAACTGACAAGAACAGTAGCTCCTCTACAGTCCGATACACTGTACTTGCTGGGAACAGACATGAGTGCTATTTGCACTGTGTATGGCAATGGGAGCGCAATAGTGACTTTCCTTACCAGAAAACATCTCTTGCTCATAGGACCATAAACTGCATGTGATTCAACTCCATTTAAGACTGGGAAACAAACGCTAGCTCGCCTTACAAGAAACACACTCTGCTTTTGAGAAAAGAGCACTCTTCTACTCTATTGTGTTTCCTATAGGGCCAGAACAGTAAGCTTGCTCAGAACAAAAGCATTGTGCTTCCTACACATGGTAATATCTCGTTCAATTCTGCTTAGGAACCTGACAAGAACAGTAGATCCTCTTCAGTCCGATACACTGTACTTGCTGGGAAGAGACGCGAGTGCTATTTGCACTGTGTATGGTAACGGGAGCACAATAGTGACTTTCCTTACCAGAAAACAACTCTTGCTCGTAGGACCAGAAACTGCATGTGATTCAACTCCATTTAGGACTGGGAAACAAATGCTAGCTCGCCTTACATGAAACACACTCTGCTTTTGAGAAAAGAGCACTGTTCTACTCTACTGTGTTTCCTATGGTTTCTGAACAGTGAGCTTGCTCAGAAAAAAAGAACTGTGCTTCCTACACACACGGGCCATATCTAGTTCAACTCTGCTTAGGAAACTGACAAGAACAGTAGCTCCTCTTCAGTCCAATACACTGTACTTGCTGGGAACAGACGGGAGGGCTATTTGCATTGTGTATGGCAATAGGAGCACAATAGTGACTTTTCTTACCAGAAAACAACTCTTGCTCCTAGGAGCAGAAACTGCATGTGATACCACTCCATTTAGGACTGGGAAACAAACGCTAGCTCGCCTTACAAGAAACACACTCTGCTTTTGAGAAAAGAGCACTCTTCTACTCTACTGTGTTTTACTATATGTTCCGAACAGTGAGCTTGATCAGAACAAAAAAACTTTGCTTCATACACACACGGCCATATGTAGTTCAAGTCTGCTTAGGAACCTGACAAGAACAGTAGATCCTCTCCAATCCAATACACTGTACTTGCTGGGAACAGACGCCAGTGCTATTTGTCCTGTGTATGGCAATGGCAGCGCAATAGTGACTCTTCTTACCAGAAAACAACTCTTGCTTGTAGGACCAGAAACTGCATGGGATTCAACTACATTTAGGACTGGGAAACAAACTCTAGCTCGCTTTACAAGAAACACACTCTGCTTTTGAGAAAAGAGCACTCGTCTACTCTACTGTGATTCCTATAGGGCCAGAACAGTGAGCTTGCTCAGAACAAAAGAACTGTGCTTCCTACACACACGGTCCATATCTAGTTCAACTCTGCTTAGGAAAATGAGAAGAACAGTAGCTCCTCTTCAGTCCAATACACTGTACTTGCTGGGAACAGTCGGGAGGGCTATTTGCATTGTGTATGTCAATGGGAGCGCAATAGTGACTTTCCTTACCAGAAAACAATTCTTGCTCGTAAAACCAGAAACTGCATCTGATTCAACTCCATTTAGGACTGGGAAAGAAACGCTAGCTCGCCTTACAAGAAACACACTCTGCTTTTGAGAAAAGAGCACTCTTCTATTCTACAGTGTTTCCTATGGGGTCCGAACAGTGAGCTTGCTCAGAACAAAAAAACTGGGCCTCCTACACACACTGCCATATCTAGTTCAAGTCTGCTTAAGAATCTGACAAGAACAGTATATCCTCTTCAGTCCAATACACTGTACTTGCTGCGAACAGACGCCAGTGCTATTTGTCCTGTGTATGGCAATGGCAGCGCAATAGTGACTCTTCTTACCAAAAAACAACTCTTGCTCAACAACTGCATGGGATTCAACTCCATTTAGGACTGGGAAACAAACGCTACCTGTCCTTACAAGAAACACACTTTGCTTTAGAGAAAAGAGCATTCTTCTACTCTACTGTGTTTCCTATGGGGTCCAAACAGTGAGCTTGCTCAGAACAAAAGAACTGTGCTTCCTACACACACGGACCATATATAGTTCAACTCTGCTTAGGAAACTGACAAGAACAGTAGCACCTATTGAGTCCAATACACTGTACTTGCTGGGAACAGACGCGATTGCTATTTGCACTGTGTATCGCAATGGGAGCTCAATAGTGACTTTCCTTACCAGAAAACAAATCTTGTTCGTAGGACCAGAAACTGCATGTGATTCAACTCCATTTAGGACTAGGAAACAAACGCTAGCTCGCCTTTCAAGAAACACACTCTGCTTTAGAGAAAAGAGCACTCTTCTACTCTAATGTGTTTCCTATAGGGCCAGAACAGTGAGCTTGTTCAGAACATAAGAACTGTGCTTCCTTCACACACGGGCCATATCTAGTTCAACTGTGCTTAGGAAACTGACAAGAACAGTAGCTCCTCTTCAGTCCGATACACTGTACTTGCTGGGAACAGACGCGAGTACTATTTGCACTCTGTATGGCAATGGGAGCACAATAGTGACTTTCCTTACCAGAAAACAACTCTTGCTCGTAGGACCAGAAATTGCGTGTGATTCAACTCCATTTAGGACTCGGAAACAAACGCTAGCTCGCCTTACAAGAAACACACTCTGCTTTTGAGAAAAGAGCACTCTTCTCCTCTACTGTGTTTCCTACATTGCCCGAACAGTGTGCTTGCTCAGAACAAAAGAACTGTGTTTCCTACACACACGGGCCATATCTAGTTCAACTCTGCTTAGGAAACTGACAAGAACAGTAGCTCCTCTTCAGTCCAATACACTGTACTTGCTGGGAACAGACACGAGTGCTATTTGCACTGTGTATGGCAATTGGAGCACAATAGTGACTCGTCTTACCAGAAAACAACTCTTGCTCGTAGGACAAAAACATCATGTGACTCAACTCCATTTAGGACGTGGAAACAAACGCCAGCTTGCCTTCCAAGAAACAAACTCTGCTTTTGAGAAAAGAGCACTCTTCTACTCTACTGTGTTTCCTATGTGTTCCGAACAGTGAGCTTGCTCAGAACAAAAAAACTGTGCTTCCTACACACACGGCCATATCTAGTTCAAGTCTGATTAGGAACCTGACAAGAACAGTAGATCCTCTTAAAACCAATACACTGTACTTGCTGGGAACAGACACCAGTGCTATTTGTCCTGTGTATGGCAATGGCAGCGCAATAGTGACTCTTCTTACCAGAAAACAACTCTTGCTTGTAGGAGCAGGAACTGCATGTGATTCAACTTCATTTAGGACTGGGAAACAACGCTAGCTGTCCTTACAAGAAACACACTCTGCTTTAGAGAAAAGAGCATTCTTCTACTCTACTGTGTTTCCTATGGGGTCCAAACAGTGAGCTTGCTCAGAAGAAAAGAACTGTGCTTCCTACACACACGGACCACATCTAGTTCAACTCTGCTTAGGAAACTGACAAGAACAGTAGCACCTATTGAGTCCAATACACTGTACTTGCTGGGAACAGACGCGATTGCTATTTGCACTGTGTATCGCAATGGGAGCGCAATAGTGACTTTCCTTACCAGAAAACAACTCTTGCTCGTAGGACCAGAAACTGCATGTGATTCAACTCCATTTAGGACTGGGAAACAAACGCTAGCTCGCCTTACAAGAAACACACTCTGCTTTTGAGAAAAGAGCACTCTTCTATTCTACTGTGTTTCCTATGGGGTCCAAACAGTGAGCTTGCTCAGAACAAAAGAACTGTGCTTCCTACACACATGGACCATATCTAGTTCAACTCTGCTTAGGAAACTGACAAGAACAGTAGCTCCTAATCAGTCCAATACACTGTACTTGCTGGGAAAAGACGCGAGTGCTATTTGCCTTGTGTAGGGCAATGGGAGCACAATAGTGACTTTCCTTACCAGAAACAACTCTTGTTCGTAGGACCAGAAACTGCATGTGATTCCACTCCATTTAGGACTAGGAAACAAACGCTAGCTCGCCTTACAAAAACACACTCTGCTTTATAGAAAAGAGCACTCTTCTACTCTACTGTGTTTCCTATAGGGCCAGAACAGTGAGCTTGCTCAGAACAAGAGAACTGTGCTTCCTACACACACGGGCCATATCTAGTTCAACTCTACTTAGGAAACTGACAAGAACAGTAGCTCCTCTTCAGTCTGATACACTGTACATGCTGGGAACAGACGCCAGAGCTATTTGCACTGTGTATGGCAATGGGAGCGCAATAGTGACTTTCCTTACCAGAAAACAACTCTTGCTCATAGGACCAGAAACTGCATGTGATTCAACTCCATATAGGACTGGGAAACAAATGCTAGCTCGCCTTACATGAAACACACTCTGCTTTTGAGAAAAGAGCACTCTTCTACTCTACTGTGTTTCCTATGGGGTCCGAACAGTGAGCTTGCTCAGAACAAAAAAAAATGTGCTTCCTACACTCAAGGCCATATCTAGTTCAAGTCTGCTTAGGAACCTGACAAGAACAGTAGATCCTCTTCAGTCCAATACACTGTACTTGCGGCGAACAGACGCCAGTGCTATTTGTCCTGTGTATGGCAATGGCAGCGCAATAGTGACTCTTCTTACCAGAAAACAACTCTTGCTATTAGTACCAGAAACTGCATGGGATTCAACTCCATTTAGGACTGGGAATCAAATGCTAGCTTGCCTTACAAGAAACACTCTGCTTTAGAGAAAAGAGCACTCTTCTACTCTACTGTGTTTCCTATGGGGTCCAAACAGTGAGCTTGCTCAGAACAAAAGAACTGTGCTTCCTACACACACGGACCATATCTAGTTCAACTCTGCTTAGGAAACTGACAAGAACAGTAGCACCTATTCAGTCCAATACATTGTACTTTCTGGGAACAGACGCGAGTGCTATTTGCACTGTGTATGGCAATGGGAGCGCAATAGTGACTTTCCTTACCAGAAAACAACTCTTGCTCATAGGACCAGAAACTGCATGTGATTCATCTCCATTTAGGACTGGGAAACAAACGCTAGCTTGCCTTCCAAGAAACACACTCTGCTTTTGAGAAAAGAGCACTCTTCTACTCTACTGTGTTTCCTATGGGGTCCGATCAGTGAGCTTGCTCAGAACAAAAGAACTATGCTTCCTACACACACGGCCATATCTAGTTCAACTCTGCTTAGGAAACTGACAAGAACAGTAGCTCCTCTTCATTCTGATACACTGTACTTGCTGGGAACAGACACGAGAGCTATTTGCACTGTGTATGGCAATGGGAGCGCAATAGTGACTTTCCTCACCAGAAAACAACTCTTGCTCATAGCACCAGAAACTGCATGTGATTCAACTCCATTTAGGACTGGGAAAGTAACCCTAGCTCGCCTTACATGAAACACACTCTGCTTTTGAGAAAAGAGCACTCTTCTACTCTACTGTGTTTCCTAAAGGGTCCGAACAGTGAGCTTGCTCAGAAGAAAACCTGTGCTTCCTACACACACGGGCATATCTAGTTCAAGTCTGCTTAGGAACCTGACAAGAAGAGTAGATCCTCTTCAGTCCAATACACTGTACTTGCTGCGAACAGACGCCAGTGCTATTTTTCCTGTGTATGGCAATGGCAGCGCAATAGTGACTCTTCTTACCAGAAAACAACTCTTGTTCGTAGGACCAGAAACTGCATGTGATTCAACTCCATTTAGGACTAGGAAACAAACGCTAGCTCGCCTTACAAGAAACACACTCTGCTTTAGAGAAAAGAGCACTCTTCTACTCTACTGTGTTTCCTATAGGGACAGAACAGTGAGCTTGCTCAGAACATAAGAACTGTGCTTCCTTCACACACGGGCCATATCTAGTTCAACTGTGCTTAGGAAACTGACAAGAACAGTAGCTCCTCTACAGTCCGATACACTGTACTTGCTGGGAACAGACATGAGTGCTATTTGCACTGTGTATGGCAATGGGAGCACAATAGTGACTTTCCTTACCAGAAAACATCTCTTGCTCATAGGACCAGAAACTGCATGTGATTCAACTCCATTTAGGACTGGGAAACAAACGCTAGCTCGCCTTACAAGAAACACACTCTGATTTTGAGAAAAGAGCACTCTTCTACTCTATTGTGTTTCCTATAGGGCCAGAACAGTAAACTTGCTCTGAACAAAAGCATTGTGCTTCCTACACATGGTCATATCTCGTTCAATTCTGCTTAGGAACCTGACAAGAACAGTAGATCCTCTTCAGTCCAATACACTGTACTTGCTGGGAACAGACGCCAGTGCTATTTGTCCTGTGTATGGCAATGGCAGTGCAATAGTGACTCTTCTTACCACAAAACAACTTTTGCTCGTAGGACTAGAAACTGCATGTGACTCAACTCCATTTAGGACTGGGAAACAAACGCTTTCTCGCCTTACAAGAAACACACTCTGCTTTAGAGAAAAGAGTACTCTTTTACTCTACTGTGTTTCCTATAGGGTCAGAACAGTGAGCTTGCTCAGAACAAAAGAATTGTGCTTCCTACACACGGGCCATATCTAGTTCAACTCTGGCTTAGGAAACTGACAAGAACAGTAGCTCCTCTTCAGTCCGATACACTGTCATTGCTGGGAAGAGACGCGAGTGCTATTTGCACTGTGTATGGTAATGGGAGCGCAATAGTGACTTTCCTTACCAGAAAACAACTCTTGCTCGTAGGACCAGAAACTGCATGTGATTCAACTCCATTTAGGACTAGGAAACAAACGCTAGCTCGCCTTCCAAGAAACACACTCTGCTTTAGAGAAAAGAGCACTCTTCTACTCTAATGTGTTTCCTATAGGGCCAGAACAGTGAGCTTGTTCAGAACATAAGAAATGTGCTTCCTTCACACACGGGCCATATCTAGTTCAACTGTGCTTAGGAAACTGACAAGAACAGTAGCTCCTCTTCAGTCCGATACACTGTACTTGCTGGGAACAGACGCGAGTACTATTTGCACTCTGTATGGCAATGGGAGCACAATAGTGACTTTCCTTACCAGAAAACAACTCTTGCTCGTAGGACCAGAAATTGCATGTGATTCAACTCCATTTAGGACTCGGAAACAAACGCTAGCTCTCCTTACAAGAAACAAACTCTGCTTTTGAGAAAAGAGCACTCTTCTCCTCTACTGTGTTTCCTACATTGTCCGAACAGTGTGCTTGCTCAGAACAAAAGAACTGTGTTTCCTACACACACGGGCCATATCTAGTTCAACTCTGCTTAGGAAACTGACAAGAACAGTAGCTCCTCTTCAGTCCAATACACTGTACTTGCTGGGAACAGACGCGAGTGCTATTTGCACTGTGTATGGCAATTGGAGCACAATAGTGACTCGTCTTACCAGAAAACAACTCTTGCTCGTAGGACAAAAACCTCATGTGATTCAACTCCATTTAGGACGTGGAAACAAATGCTAGCTCGCCTTCCAAGAAACAAACTCTGCTTTTGAGAAAAGAGCACTCTTCTACTCTACTGTGTTTCCTATGTGTTCCGAACAGTGAGCTTGCTCAGAACAAAAAAACTGTGCTTCCTACACACACGGCCATATCTAGTTCAAGTCTGATTAGGAACCTGACAAGAACAGTAGATCCTCTTAAAACCAATACACTGTACTTGCTGGGAACAGACACCAGTGCTATTTGTCCTGTGTATGGCAATGGCAGCGCAATAGTGACTCTTCTTACCAGAAAACAACTCTTGCTTGTAGGAGCAGGAACTGCATGTGATTCAACTTCATTTAGGACTGGGAAACAACGCTAGCTGTCCTTACAAGAAACACACTCTGCTTTAGAGAAAAGAGCATTCTTCTACTCTACTGTGTTTCCTATGGGGTCCAAACAGTGAGCTTGCTCAGAAGAAAAGAACTGTGCTTCCTACACACACGGACCACATCTAGTTCAACTCTGCTTAGGAAACTGACAAGAACAGTAGCACCTATTGAGTCCAATACACTGTACTTGCTGGGAACAGACGCGATTGCTATTTGCACTGTGTATCGCAATGGGAGCGCAATAGTGACTTTCCTTACCAGAAAACAACTCTTGCTCGTAGGACCAGAAACTGCATGTGATTCAACTCCATTTAGGACTAGGAAACAAACGCTAGCTCGCCTTAAATAAACACACTCTGCTTTTGAGAAAAGAGCACTCTTCTATTCTACTGTGTTTCCTATGGGGTCCAAACAGTGAGCTTGCTCAGAACAAAAGAACTGTGCTTCCTACACACATGGACCATATCTAGTTCAACTCTGCTTAGGAAACTGACAAGAACAGTAGCTCCTAATCAGTCCAATACACTGTACTTGCTGGGAAAAGACGCGAGTGCTATTTGCCTTGCGTAGGGCAATGGGAGCACAATAGTGACTTTCCTTACCAGAAACAACTCTTGTTCGTAGGACCAGAAACTGCATGTGATTCCACTCCATTTAGGACTAGGAAACAAACGCTAGCTCGCCTTACAAAAACACACTCTGCTTTATAGAAAAGAGCACTCTTCTACTCTACTGTGTTTCCTATAGGGCCAGAACAGTGAGCTTGCTCAGAACAAGAGAACTGTGCTTCCTACACACACGGGCCATATCTAGTTCAACTCTGCTTAGGAAACTGACAAGAACAGTAGCTCCTCTTCAGTCTGATACACTGTACATGCTGGGAACAGACGCCAGAGCTATTTGCACTGTGTATGGCAATGGGAGCGCAATAGTGACTTTCCTTACCAGAAAACAACTCTTGCTCATAGGACCAGAAACTGCATGTGATTCAACTCCATTTAGGACTGGGAAACAAATGCTAGCTCGCCTTACATGAAACACACTCTGCTTTTGAGAAAAGAGCACTCTTCTACTCTACTTTGTTTCCTATGTGGTCCGAACAGTGAGCTTGCTCAGAACAAAAAAAATGTGCTTCCTACACACAAGGCCATATCTAGTTCAAGTCTGCTTAGGAACCTGACAAGAACAGTAGATCCTCTTCAGTCCAATACACTGTACTTGCGGCGAACAGACGCCAGTGCTATTTGTCCTGTGTATGGCAATGGCAGCGCAATAGTGACTCTTCTTACCAGAAAACAACTCTTGCTATTAGTACCAGAAACTGCATGGGATTCAACTCCATTTAGGACTGGGAATCAAATGCTAGCTTGCCTTACAAGAAACACTCTGCTTTAGAGAAAAGAGCACTCTTCTACTCTAATGTGTTTCCTATAGGGCCAGAACAGAGTGCTTGCTCAGAAAAAAAGAACTGGGCTTCCTACACACACGGGCCATATCTAGTTCAACTCTACTTAGGAAACTGACAAGAACAGTAGATCCTCTTCAGTCTGATACACTGTACATGCTGGGAACAGACGCCAGAGCTATTTGCACTGTGTATGTCAATGGGAGCGCAATAGTGACTTTCCTTACCAGAAATCAATTCTTGCTCGTAAAACCAGAAACTGCATCTGATTCAACTCCATTTAGGACTGGGAAAGAAACGCTAGCTCGCCTTACAAGAAACACACTCTGCTTTTGAGAAAAGAGCACTCTTCTATTCTACTGTGTTTCCTATGGGGTCCGAACAGTGAGCTTGCTCAGAACAAAAAAACTGGGCTTCCTACACACACGGCCATATCTAGTTCAAGTCTGCTTAAGAATCTGACAAGAACAGTATATCCTCTTCAGTCCAATACACTGTACTTGCTGCGAACAGACGCCAGTGCTATTTGTCCTGTGTATGGCAATGGCAGCGCAATAGTGACTCTTCTTACCAGAAAACAACTCTTGCTCAACAACTGCATGGGATTCAACTCCATTTAGGACTGGGAAACAAACGCTACCTGTCCTTACAAGAAACACACTTTGCTTTAGAGAAAAGAGCATTCTTCTACTCTACTGTGTTTCCTATGGGGTCCAAACAGTGAGCTTGCTCAGAACAAAAGAACTGTGCTTCCTACACACACGGACCATATATAGTTCAACTCTGCTTAGGAAACTGACAAGAACAGTAGCACCTATTGAGTCCAATACACTGTACTTGCTGGGAACAGACGCGATTGCTATTTGCACTGTGTATCGCAATGGGAGCTCAATAGTGACTTTTTTTACCAGAAAACAACTCTTGTTCGTAGGACCAGAAACTGCATGTGATTCAACTCCCTTTAGGACTAGGAAACAAACGCTAGCTCGCCTTTCAAGAAACACACTCTGCTTTAGAGAAAAGAGCACTCTTCTACTCTAATGTGTTTCCTATAGGGCCAGAACAGTGAGCTTGTTCAGAACATAAGAACTGTGCTTCCTTCACACACGGGCCATATCTAGTTCAACTGTGCTTAGGAAACTGACAAGAACAGTAGCTCCTCTTCATTCCGATACACTGTACTTGCTGGGAACAGACGCGAGTGCTATTTGCACTGTGTATGGCAATTGGAGCACAATAGTGACTCGTCTTACCAGAAAACAACTCTTGCTCGTAGGACAAAAACCTCATGTGACTCAACTCCATTTAGGACGTGGAAACAAACGCTAGCTCGCCTTCCAAGAAACAAACTCTGCTTTTGAGAAAAGAGCACTCTTCTACTCTACTGTGTTTCCTATGTGTTCCGAACAGTGAGCTTGCTCAGAACAAAAAAACTGTGCTTCCTACACACACGGCCATATCTAGTTCAAGTCTGATTAGGAACCTGACAAGAACAGTAGCTCCTCTTCAGTCTGATACACTGTACTTGCTGGGGACAGACGCGAGAGCAATTTGCACTGTGTATGGCAATGGGAGCGCAATAGTGACTTTCCTTACCAGAAAACAACTCTTGCTCATAGGACCAGAAACTGCATGTGATTCCACTCCATTAGGACTGGGAAACAAACGCTAGCTCGCCTTACATGAAACACACTCTGCTTTTGAGAAAAGAGCACTCTTCTACTCTACTGTGTTTCCTATGGGGCCCGAACAGTGAGCTTGCTCAGACCAAAACCTGTGCTTCCTACACACACGGCCTTATCTAGTTCAAGTCTGCTTAGGAACCTGACAAGAACAGTAGATCCTCTTCAGTCCAATACACTGTACTTGCTGCGAACAGACGCCAGTACTATTTGTCCTGTGTATGGCAATGGCAGTGCAATAGTGACTCTTCTTACCAGAAAACAACTCTTGTTCGTAGGACCAGAAACTGCATGTGATTCAACTCCATTTAGGACTAGGAAACAAACGCTAGCTTGCCTTACAAGAAACACACTCTGCTTTAGAGAAAAGAGCACTCTTCTACTCTACTGTGTTTCCTATGGGGTCCAAACAGTGAGCTTGCTCCGAACAAAAGAACTGTGCTTCCTACACACACGGACCATATCTAGTTCAACTCGGCTTAGGAAACTGACAAGAACAGTACCTCCTATTCAATCCAATACACTGTACTTGCTGGGAAAAGACGCGAGGGCTATTTGCCTTGTGTAAGGCAATGGGAGCGCAATAGTGGCTTTCCTTAACAGAAAACAACTCTTGTTCGTAGGACCAGAAACTGCATGTGATTCAACTCCATTTAGGACTAGTAAACAAACGCTAGCTCGCCTTACAAAAACACACTCTGCTTTTGAGAAAATAGCACTCTTCTACTCTACTTTGTTTCCTATAGGGCCAGAACAGTGAGCTTGCTCAGAACATAAGAACTGTGCTTCCTACACACATGGGCCATATCTAGTTCAACTCTGCTTAGGAAACTGACAAGAACAGTAGCTCCTCTTCAGTCTGATACACTGTACTTGCTGGGAACAGACCCGAGAGCTATTTGCACTGTGTATGGCAAGG
This sequence comes from Peromyscus eremicus, assembly GCF_949786415.1. NCBI lineage: Eukaryota > Metazoa > Chordata > Mammalia > Rodentia > Cricetidae > Peromyscus > Peromyscus eremicus. Next base: position 4,546 of record NW_026736411.1, on the reverse strand, counting down.
AAAGCGCAATAGTGACTTTCCTTACCAGAAAACAACTCTTGCTCTTAGGACCAGAAACTGCATGTGATTCAACTCCATTTAGGACTGGGAAACAAACGCTAGCTCGCCTTACAAAACCACACTCTGCTTTTGAGAAAAGAGCACTCTTCTACTCTACTGTGTTTCCTATAGGGCCAGAACAGTGAGCTTGCTCAGAACAAAAGCATTGTGCTTTCTCTACACACCGTCATATCTAGTTCAATTCTGCTTAGGAACCTGACAAGAACAGTAGATCCTCTTCAGTCTAATACACTGTACTTGCTGCAAACAGACGCCAGTGCTATTTGTCCTGTGTATGGCAATGGCAGCGCAATAGTGACTCTTCTTACCATAAAACAACTCTTGCTTCTAGGACTAGAAACTGCATGTGACTCAACTCCATTTAGGACTGAGAAACAAACTCTTTATCGCCTTACAAGAAACACACTCTGCTTTAGAGAAAAGAGCACTCTTCTACTCTACAGTTTTTCCTATAGGGCCAGAACAGTGAGCTTGCTCAGAACAAAAGAATTGTGCTTCCGAGACACGGGCATTATCTAGTACAACACTGCTTAGGAAACTGACAAGAACAGTACCTCCTCTTCAGTCCGATACACTGTACATGCTGGGAGGAGACGCGAGTGCTATTTGCACTGTGTATGGCAATGAGAGCGCAATAGTGACTTTCCTTACCAGAAAACATCTCTTGCTCAAAGGACCAGAAACTGCATGTGATTCAACTCCATTTAGGACTGGGAAACAAATGCTAGCTCGCCTTACATGAAACACACTCTGCTTTTGAGAAAAGAGCACTCTTCTACTCTACTGTGTTTCCTTTGGGGTCCGAACAGTGAGCTTGCTCAGAACAAAAGAACTGTGCTTCCTACACACACGGCCATATCTAATTCAAGTCTGCTTAGGAACCTGACAAGAACAGTAGATCCACTTCAGTCCAATACACTGTACTTGCTGCGAACAGACGCCAGTGCTATTTGTCCTGTGTATGACAATGGCAGCGCAATAGTGACTCTTCTTACCAGAAAACAACTCTGCTCGTAGTAGCAGAAACTGCATTGGATTCAGCTCCATTTAGGACTGCGAAACAAACGCTAGCTCGCCTTACAAGAAACACACTCTGCTTTAGAGAAAAGATGACTCTTCTACTCTACTGTGTTTCCTAAGGGTCCAAACAGTGAGCTTGCTCAGAACAAAAGAACTGTGCTTCCTACAAACACGGATCATATCTAGTTCAACTCTGCTTAGGAAACTGACACGAACAGTAGCTCCTACTCAGTTCAATACACTGTACTTGCTGGGAACAGACGGGAGTGCTATTTGCACTGTGTATGGCAATGGGAGCGCAATGTGACTTTCCTTACCAGAAAACAACTCTTGTTCGTAGGACCAGAAACTACCTGTGATTCAACTCCATTTAGTACTAAGAAACAAACGCTAGCTCGCCTTACAATAAACACACTCTGCTTTAGAGAAAAGAGCACTCATCTACTTTACTGTGTTTCCTATAGGGCCAGAACAGTGAGCTTGCTCAGAACATAAGAACTGTGCTTCCTACACACACGGGCCATATCTAGTTCAACTCTGCTTAGGAAACTGACAAGAACAGTAGCTCCTCTTCAGTCTGATACACTGTACTTGCTGGGAACAGACGCGAGAGCTATTTGCACTGTGTATGGCAATGGCAGCGCAATAGTGACTCTTCTTACCAGAAAACAACTCTTGTTCGTAGGACCAGAAACTGCATGTGATTCAACTCCATTTAGGACTAGGAAACAAACGCTGGCTCGCCTTACAAGAAACACACTCTGCTTTAGAGAAAAGAGCACTCTTCTACTCTACTGTGTTTCCTATAGGGCCAGAACAGTGAGCTTGCTCAGAACATAAGAACTGTGCTTCCTTCACACACGGGCCATATCTAGTTCAACTGTGCTTAGGAAACTGACAAGAACAGTAGCTCCTCTTCAGTCCGATACACTGTATTTGCTGGGAACAGACGCGAGTGCTATTTGTACTGTGTATGGCAATGGGAGCGCAATAGTGACTTTCCTTAGCAGAAAACAACTCTTGCTCTTAGGACCAGAAACTGCATGTGATTCAACTCCATTTAGGACTGGGAAACAAACGCTAGCTCGCCTTACAAGAAACACACTCTGCTTTTGAAAAAAGGGCACTCTTCTACTCCACTGTGTTTCCTATGGTGTCCAAACAGTGAGCTTGCTCAGAACAAAAGAACTGTGCTTCCTACACACATGGACCATATCTAGTTCAACTCTGCTTAGGAAACTGACAAGAACAGTAGCTCCTATTAAGTCCAATACACTGTACTTGCTGGGAAAGACGCGAGTGCTATTTGCCTTGTGTAGGGCATTGGGAGCACAATAGTGACTTTCCTTACCAGAAACAACTCTTGTTCGTAGGACCAGAAACTGCATGTGATTCCACTCCATTTAGGACTAGGAAACAAACGCTAGCTCGCCTTACAAAAACACTCTGCTTTATAGAAAAGAGGACTCTTCTACTCTACTGTGTTTCCTATAGGGCCAGAACAGTGAGCTTGCTCAGAACAAGAGAACTGTGCTTCCTACACACACGGGCCATATCTAGTTCAACTCTACTTAGGAAACTGACAAGAACAGTAGCTCCTCTTCAGTCTGATACACTGTACTTGCTGGGAACAGACGCGAGAGCTATTTGCACTGTGTATGGCAATGGGAGCGCAATAGTGACTTTCCTTACCAGAAAACAACTCTTGCTCATAGGACCAGAAACTGCATGTGATTCAACTCCATTTAGGACTGGGAAACAAATGCTAGCTCGCCTTACATGAAACACACTCTGCTTTTGAGAAAGAGCAGTCTTGTACTCTACTGTGTTTCCTATGGTGTCCGAACAGTGAGCTTGCTCAGAACAAAAAAACTGTGCTTCTTACACACACGGCCATATCTAGTTCAAGTCTGCTTAGGAACCAGACAAGAACAGTAGATCCTCTTCAGTCCAATACACTGAACTTGCTGCGAACAGACTCCAGTGCTATTTGTCCTGTGTTTGGCAATGGCAGCGCAATAGTGACTCTTCTTACCAGAAAACAACTCTTGCTCGTAGTACCAGAAACTGCATGGGATTCAACTCCATTTAGGATGGGAATCAAACACTAGCTTGCCTTACAAGAAACACACTCTGCTTTAGAGAACAGAGCACTCATCTACTCTACTGTGTTTCCTATAGGGCCAGAACAGTGAGCTTGCTCAGAACATAAGAACTGTGCTTCCTACACACACGGGCCATATCTAGTTCAACTCTGCTTAGGAAACTGACAAGAACAGTAGCTCCTCTTCAGTCCGATACACTGTACTTGCTGGGGACAGACGCGAGAGCTATTTGCACTGTGTATGGCAATGGGAGCGCAATAGTGACTTTCCTTACCAGAAAACAACTCTTGCTCATAGGACCAGAAACTGCATGTGATTCCACTCCATTTAGGACTGGGAAACAAACGCTAGCTCGCCTTACATGAAACACACTCTGCTTTTGAGAAAAGAGCACTCTTCTACTCTACTGTGTTTCCTATGAGGTCCGAACAGTGAGCTTGCTCAGAACAAAACCAGTGCTTCCTACACACACGGCCTTATCTAGTTCAAGTCTGCTTAGGAACCTGACAAGAACAGTAGATCCTCTTCAGTCCAATACACTGTACTTGCTGGGAAAAGACGCGAGGGCTATTTGCCTTGTGTAAGGCAATGGAAGCGCAATAGTGACTTTCCTTAAAAGAAAACAACTCTTGTTCGTAGGACCAGAAACTGCATGTGATTCAACTCCATTTAGGACTAGGAAACAAACGCTAGCTCGCCTTACAAAAACACACTCTGCTTTTGAGAAAATAGCACTCTTCTACTCTACTGTGTTTCCTATAGGGCCAGAACAGTGAGCTTGCTCAGAACATAAGAACTGTGCTTCCTATACACGGGCCATATCTAGTTCAACTCTGCTTAGGAAACTGACAAGAACAGTAGCTCCTCTTCAGTCCGATACACTGTACTTGCTGGGAACAGACGCGAGTGCTATTTGCACTGTGTATGGCATGGAAAGCGCAATAGTGACTTTCCTTACCAGAAAACAACTCTTGCTCATAGGACCAGAAATTGCATGTGATTCAACTCCATTTAGGACTGGGAAACAAACGCTAGCTCGCCTTACAAAACCACACTCTGCTTTTGAGAAAAGAGCACTCTTCTACTCTACTGTGTTTCCTATAGGGCCAGAACAGTGAGCTTGCTCAGAACAAATCATTGTGCTTCCTACACACACGGTCATATCTAGTTCAATTCTGCTTAGGAACCTGACAAGAACAGTAGATCCTCTTCAGTCCAATACACTGTACTTTCTGGGAACAGAAGCCAGTGCTATTTGTCCTGTGTATGGCAATGGCAGCGCAATAGTGACTCTTCTTACCATAAAACAACTCTTGCTCGTAGGACTAGAAACTGCATGTGACTCAACTCCATATAGGACT
>NW_026736410.1:0-71164 GCF_949786415.1 Peromyscus eremicus | reverse complement strand
TCTTCTTACCAGAAAACAACTCTTGCTCGTAGGACCAAAAACTGCATGTGATTCAACTCCTTTTAATACTGGGAAACAAACGCTAGCTCGCCTTACAAGAAACACACTCTGCTTTTGAGAAAAGAGCACTCTTCTACTCGACTTTTTTTCCTATGGGGTCTGAACAGTGAGCTTGCTCAGAACAAAAGAACTGTGCTTCCTACATACACAAGCCATATCTAGTTCAACTCTGCTTAGGAAACTGACAAGATCAGTAGCTCCTCTTCAGTCCAATACACTGTATTTGCTGGGAACAGACATGAGTGCTATTTGCACTGTGTATGGCAATGGGAGCGCAATAGTGACTTTCCTTACCAGAAAACAACTCTTGCTCGTAAACCAAAAACTGCATGTGATTCAACTCCATTTATGACTGTGAAACAAACGCTAGCTCACCTTACAAGAAACACACTCTGCTTTTGAGAAAAGAGCACTCTTCTACTCTACTGTGTTTTCTATGGGGTCGGAACAGTGAGCTTGCTCAGAACAAAAGAACTGTGCTTCCTACACAAACGGGCCATATCTAGTTCAACTCTGCTTAGGAAACTGAGAAGAACAGAAGCTCCTCTTCAGTCCAATACACTGTACTTGCTGGGAACAGACGAGAGTGCTATTTGCACTGTGTATGGCAATGGGAGCACAATAGTGACTTTCCTTACCAGAAAACAACTCTTGCTCGTAGGACAAAAAACTGCATGTGATTCAACTCCATTGAGAACTGGAAAATAAACGCTAGCTCGCCTTACAAGAAACACACTCTGCTTTTGAGAAAAGAGCACACATCTACCCCACTGTATTTCCTATGGGGTCCGAACAGTGAGCTTGCTCAGAACAGAAGAACTGTGCTTCCTACACACACGGCCATATCTAGTTAAATTCTGCTTAAAAAACTGACAAACAGTATCTCCTCTTCAGTCCAATAGACTGTACTTGCTGGGAAAAGACTCCTGTGCTATTTGCCCTGTGTATGACAATGGGAGCACAATAGTGACTCTACTTACCAGAAAACAACTCTTGCTTGTAGGACAAAAAACTGCATGTGATTCAACTCCATTTCTGACTGGGAAACAAACACTAACTCTCCTTACAAGAAACACACTCTGCTTTTGAGAAAAGAGCACTCTTCTACTCTACTGTGTTTCCTATGGAGTCTGAACAGTGAGCTTGCTCAGAACAAAAGAACTGTGCTTCCTACACACGGGCCATATCTAATTCAACTCTGCTTAGGAAACTGACAAGAAAAGAGTTCCTCTTCAGTCCAATACACTGTACTTGCTGTGAATAGACGCGAGGGCTATTTGCGCTGTGTATGGCAAAGGGAACGCAATAGTGACTTTCCTTACCAGAAAAAAACTCATGCTCGTAGGACCAAAAACTGCATGTGCCTCAACTCCTTTTAGGACTGGGAAACAAATGCTAGCTCGCCTTACAAGAAACACACTCTGCTTTTGAGAAAAGAGCACTCTTCTACTCTACTTTTTTTCCTATGGGTTCTGAACACTGAGCTTGCTCAGAACAAAAGAACTGTGCTTCCTACATACACGGGCCATATCTAGTTCAACTCTGCTTAGGAAACTGACAAGATAAGTAGCTCCTCTTCAGTCCAATACACTGTACTTGCTGGGAACAGACATGAGTGCTATTTGCACTGTGTATGGCAATGGGAGCACAATAGTGACTTCCCTTACCAGAAAACAACTCTTCCTCGTAAACCAAAAACTGCATGTGATTCAACTCCATTTAGACCTGGGAAACAAACGCTAGCTCGCCTTACAAGAAACACACACTGCTTCGGAGAAAAGAGCACTCTTCTACTCTACTGTGTTTCCTTTGGGGTCCGAACAGTGAGCTTGCTCAGAACAAAAGAACTGTGCTTCCTACACACACGGGTCATATCTAGTTCAACTCTGCTTAGGAAACTGACAAGAACAGTAGCTCCTCTTCAGTCCAATACACTGTACTTGCTGGGAACAGACGCGTGTGCTATCTGCACTGTGTATGGCAATGGAAGTGCAATAGTGACTTTCCTTACCAGAAAACAACTCTTGCTCGTAGGACCAGAAACTGCATGGGATTCAACTCCACTTCTGACTGGGAAACAAACACTAGCTCGCCTTACAAGAAACACACTCTGCTTTTGAGAAAAGAGCACTCTTCTTCTCTACTGTGTTTCCTATGGAGTCCGAACAGTGAGCTTGCTCAGAACAAAAGAACTGTGCTTCCTACACACACGGGCCATATCTAGTTCAACTCTGCTTAGGAAACTGACAAGAACAGTAGCTCCTCTTCAGTCCAATACACTGTACTTGCTGGGAACAGACGCGTGTGCTATTTGCCCTGTGTATGACAATGGGAGTGCAATAGTGACTCTTCTTACCAGAAAACAACTCTTGCTCGTAGGACCAAAAACTGCATGTCATTCCACTCCTTTTAATACTGGGAAACAAACGCTAGCTCGCCTTACAAGAAACACACTCTGCTTTTGAGAAAAGAGCACTCTTCTACTCGACTTTTTTTCCTATGGTGTCTGAACAGTGAGCTTGCTCAGAACAAAAGAACTGTGCTTCCTACATACACGAGCCATATCTAGTTCAACTCTGCTTAGGAAACTGACAAGATCAGTAGCTCCTCTTCAGTCCAATACACTGTACTTGCTGGGAACAGACATGAGTGCTGTTTGCACTGTGTATGGCAATGGGAGCACAATAGTGACTTTCCTTACCAGAAAACAACTCTTGCTCGTAGGACAAAAAACTGCATGTGATTCAACTCCATTTAGGACTGGGAAACAAACGCTAGCTCACCTTACAAGAAACACACTCTGCTTTTGAGATAAGAGCACTCTTCTACTCTACTGTGTTTCCTATGGGGTCGGAACAGTGAGCTTGCTCAGAACAAAAGAACTGTGCTTCCTACACAAACGGGCCATATCTAGTTCAACTCTGCTTAGGAAACTGAGAAGAACAGAAGCTCCTCTTCAGTCCAATACACTGTACTTGCTGGGAACAGAGGAGAGTGCTATTTGCACTGTGTATGGCAATGGGAGCACAATAGTGACTTTCCTTACCAGAAAACAACTCTTGCTCGTAGGACAAAAAACTGCATGTGATTCAACTCCATTTAGAACTGGAAAATAAACGCTAGCTCGCCTTACAAGAAACACACTCTGCTTTTGAGAAAAGAGCACATATCTACTCCACTGTATTTCCTATGGGGTCTGAACAGTGAGCTTGCTCAGAACAGAAGAACTGTGCTTCCTACACACACGGCCATATCTAGTTAAATTCTGCTTAAAAAACTGACAAACAGTAGCTCCTCTTCAGTCCAATAGACTGTACTTGCTGGGAAAAGACTCGTGTGCTATTTGTCCTGTGTATGACAATGGGAGCACAATAGTGACTCTTCTTACCAGAAAACAACTCTTGCTCGTAGGACAAAAAACTGCATGTGATTCAACTCCATTTCTGACTGGGAAACAAACACTAGCTCTCCTTACAAGAAACACACTCTGCTTTTGAGAAAAGAGCACTCTTCTACTCTACTGTGTTTCCTATGGAGTCTGAACAGTGAGCTTGCTCAGAACAAAAGAACTGTGCTTCCTACACACACGGGCCATATCTAGTTCAACTCTGCTTAGGAAACTGACAAGAAAAGAGCTCCTCTTCAGTCCAATACACTGTACTTGCTGTGAATAGACGCGAGTGCTATTTGCACTGTGTATGGCAAAGGGAACGCAATAGTGACTTTCCTTACCAGAAAAAAACTCATGCTCGTAGGACCAAAAACTGCATGTGCCTCAACTCCTTTTAGGACTGGGAAACAAATGCTAGCTCGCCTTACAAGAAACACACTCCACTTTTGAGAAAAGAGCACTCTTCTACTCTACTTTTTTTCCTATGGGTTCTGAACACTGAGCTTGCTCAGAACAAAAGAACTGTGCTTCCTACATACACGGGCCATATCTAGTTCAACTCTGCTTAGGAAACTGACAAGATAAGTAGCTCCTCTTCAGTCCAATACACTGTACTTGCTGGGAACAGACATGAGTGCTATTTGCACTGTGTATGGCAATGGGAGCACAATAGTGACTTTCCTTACCAGAAAACAACTCTTGCTCGTAAACCAAAAACTGCATGTGATTCAACTCCATTTAGACCTGGGAAACAAACGCTAGCTCGCCTTACAAGAAACACACTCTGCTTCGGAGAAAAGAGCACTCTTCTACTCTACTGTGTTTCCTTTGGGGTCCGAACAGTGAGCTTGCTCAGAACAAAAGAACTGTGCTTCCTACACACACGGGCCATATCTAGTTCAACTCTGCTTAGGAAACTGACAAGAAAAGAGCTCCTCTTCAGTCCAATACACTGTACTTGCTGTGAACAGACGCGAGTGCTATTTGCACTGTGTATGGCAATAGGAGCACAATAGTGACTTTCCTTACCAGAAAACAACTCTTGCTCGTAGGACAAAAAACTGCATGTGATTCAACTCCATTTAGAACTGGAAAATAAACGCTAGCTCGCCTTACAAGAAACACACTCTGATTTTGAGAAAAGAGCACACTTCTACTCTACTGTGTTTCTTATGGGAACCGAACAGTGAGCATGCTCAGAACAAAAGAACTGTGCTTCCTACACACACGGCCATATCTAGTTAAATTCTGCTTAGGAAACTGACAAGAACAGTATCTCCTCTTTAGTCCAATACACTGTACTTGCTGGGAACAGACGCGTGTGCTATTTGCCCTGTGTATGACAATGGGAGCGCAATAGTGACACTTCTTACAAGAAAACAACTCTTGCTCATAGGACCAGAAACTGCATGGGATTTAACTCCATTTCTGACTGGGAAACAAACACTAGCTCTCCTTACAAGAAACACACTCTGCTTTTGAGAAAAGAGCACTCTTGTACTCTACACTGTTTCCTATGGAGTCTGAACAGTGAGCTTGCTCAGAACAAAAGAACTGTGCTTCCTACACACACGGGCCATATCTAATTCAACTCTGCTTAGGAAACTGACAAGAAAAGAGCTCCTCTTCATTCCAATACACTGTACTTGCTGTGAATAGACGCGAGTGCTATTTGCACTGTGTATGGCAAAGGGAACGCAATAGTGACTTTCCTTACCAGAAAAAAACTCATGCTCATAGGACCAAAAACTGCATGTGTCTCAACTCCTTTTAGGACTGGGAAACAAATGCTAGCTCGCCTTACAAAAAACACACTCTGCTTTTGAGAAAAGAGCACTCTTCTACTCTACTGTGTTTCCTATATGGCCAGAACAGTGAGCTTGCTGAGAACAAAAGAACTGTGCTTCCTACACACACGGCAATATCTAGATCAATTCTGCTTCGGAAACTGACAAGAACAGTAGATCCTCTTCAGTCCAATACACAGTACAAGCTGGGAACAGACGCCAGTGCTATTTGCACTGTGTATGACAATGGGAGCGCAATAGTTTCTCTTCTTACCAGAAAACAACTCTTGCTTGTAGGAACAGAAACTGCATGGGATTCAACTCAATTTAAGACTGGGAAACAAACGCTAGCTCGCCTTAGAAGAAACACACTCTGCTTTTGAGAAAAGAGCACTCATCTACTCTACTGTTTTTCCTATTGGACCAGAACAGTGAGCTTGTTCAAAACAAAAGAACTGTGCTTCCTACACACACTGGCCATATCTAGTTCAACTCTACTTAGGAAACTGACAAGAATAGTAGCTCCTCTTCAGTCCAATACACTGTACTTGCTGGGAAGAGACGCTTGTGCTATTTACACTGTGTATGACAAAGGGAGCACAATAGTGACTTTCCTTACCAGAAAAAACTCTTGCTCATAGGACCAAAAACTGCATGTGTCTCAACTCCTTTTAGGACTGGGAAACAAATGCTAGCTCGCCTTACAAGAAACACACTCTGCTTTTGAGAAAAGAGCACTCTTCTACTCTACTGTGTTTCCTATATGGCCAGAACAGTGAGCTTGCTCAGAACAAAAGAACTGTGCTTCCTACACACACGGCCATATCTAGATCAATTCTGCTTAGGAAACTGACAAGAAGAGTAGCTCCTCTTCAGTCCAATACACTGTACATGCTGGGAACCGACACCAGTGCTATTTGTCCTGTGTATGACAATAGGAGCGCAATAGTGACTCTTCTTACCAGAAAACAACTCTTGCTCGTAGGACAAGAAACTGCATGTGATTCAACTCCATTTAGGACTGGGAAACAAACGCTAGCTCGCCTTACAAGAAACACACTCTGCTTTTGAGAAAAGAGCACTCTTCTACTCTACTTTTTTTCTTATGGGGTCCGAACAGTGAGCTTGCTCAGAACAAAAGAACTGTGCTTCCTACACACGGCCATATATAGTTCAATTCTGCTTAGGAAACTGACAAGAACAGTAGATCCTCTTCAATCCAATACACTGTACTTGCTGGGAACAGACGCGAGTGCTATTTGCACTGTGTATGGCAATGGGAGCTCAATAGTGACACTTCTTAACAGAAAACAACTCTTGCTCATAGGACCAGAAACTGCATGGGATTCAACTCCACTTCTGACTGGGAAACAAACACTAGCTCCCCTTACAAGAAACACACTCTGCTTTTGAGAAAAGAGCACACTTCTATTCTACTGTGTTTCCTATGGGATCCGAACAGTGAGCTTGCTGAGAACAAAAGAACTGTGCTTCCTACACACACGGGCCATATCTAGTTCAACTCTGCTTAGGAAACTGACAAGAACAGTAGCTCCTCTTCAGTCTAATACACTGTACTTGCTGGGAACAGACGCGTGTGCTATTTGCCCTGTGTATGACATTGGGAGTACAATAGTGACTCTTCTTACCAGAAAACAACTCTTGCTCGTAGGACCAAAAACTGCATGTGATTCAACTCCTTTTAATACTGGGAAACAAACGCTAGCTCGCCTTACAAGAAACACACTCTGCTTTTGAGAAAAGAGCACTCTTCTACTCGACTTTTTTTCCTATGGGGTCTGAACAGTGAGCTTGCTCAGAACAAAAGAACTGTGCTTCCTACATACACGAGCCATATCTAGTTCAACTCTGCTTAGGAAACTGACAAGATCAGTAGCTCCTCTTCAGTCCAATACACTGTATTTGCTGGGAACAGACATGAGTGCTATTTGCACTGTGTATGGCAATGGGAGCGCAATAGTGACTTTCCTTACCAGAAAACAACTCTTGCTCGTAAACCAAAAACTGCATGTGATTCAACTCCATTTATGACTGTGAAACAAACGCTAGCTCACCTTACAAGAAACACACTCTGCTTTTGAGAAAAGAGCACTCTTCTACTCTACTGTGTTTTCTATGGGGTCGGAACAGTGAGCTTGCTCAGAACAAAAGAACTGTGCTTCCTACACAAACGGGCCATATCTAGTTCAACTCTGCTTAGGAAACTGAGAAGAACAGAAGCTCCTCTTCAGTCCAATACACTGTACTTGCTGGGAACAGACGAGAGTGCTATTTGCACTGTGTATGGCAATGGGAGCACAATAGTGACTTTCCTTACCAGAAAACAACTCTTGCTCGTAGGACAAAAAACTGCATGTGATTCAACTCCATTGAGAACTGGAAAATAAACGCTAGCTCGCCTTACAAGAAACACACTCTGCTTTTGAGAAAAGAGCACACATCTACCCCACTGTATTTCCTATGGGGTCCGAACAGTGAGCTTGCTCAGAACAGAAGAACTGTGCTTCCTACACACACGGCCATATCTAGTTAAATTCTGCTTAAAAAACTGACAAACAGTATCTCCTCTTCAGTCCAATAGACTGTACTTGCTGGGAAAAGACTCCTGTGCTATTTGCCCTGTGTATGACAATGGGAGCACAATAGTGACTCTACTTACCAGAAAACAACTCTTGCTCGTAGGACAAAAAACTGCATGTGATTCAACTCCATTTCTGACTGGGAAACAAACACTAACTCTCCTTACAAGAAACACACTCTGCTTTTGAGAAAAGAGCACTCTTCTACTCTACTGTGTTTCCTATGGAGTCTGAACAGTGAGCTTGCTCAGAACAAAAGAACTGTGCTTCCTACACACGGGCCATATCTAATTCAACTCTGCTTAGGAAACTGACAAGAAAAGAGTTCCTCTTCAGTCCAATACACTGTACTTGCTGTGAATAGACGCGAGGGCTATTTGCACTGTGTATGGCAAAGGGAACGCAATAGTGACTTTCCTTACCAGAAAAAAACTCATGCTCGTAGGACCAAAAACTGCATGTGCCTCAACTCCTTTTAGGACTGGGAAACAAATGCTAGCTCGCCTTACAAGAAACACACTCTGCTTTTGAGAAAAGAGCACTCTTCTACTCTACTTTTTTTCCTATGGGTTCTGAACACTGAGCTTGCTCAGAACAAAAGAACTGTGCTTCCTAAATACACGGGCCATATCTAGTTCAACTCTGCTTAGGAAACTGACAAGATAAGTAGCTCCTCTTCAGTCCAATACACTGTACTTGCTGGGAACAGACATGAGTGCTATTTGCACTGTGTATGGCAATGGGAGCACAATAGTGACTTCCCTTACCAGAAAACAACTCTTCCTCGTAAACCAAAAACTGCATGTGATTCAACTCCATTTAGACCTGGGAAACAAACGCTAGCTCGCCTTACAAGAAACACACACTGCTTCGGAGAAAAGAGCACTCTTCTACTCTACTGTGTTTCCTTTGGGGTCCGAACAGTGAGCTTGCTCAGAACAAAAGAACTGTGCTTCCTACACACACGGGTCATATCTAGTTCAACTCTGCTTAGGAAACTGACAAGAACAGTAGCTCCTCTTCAGTCCAATACACTGTACTTGCTGGGAACAGACGCGTGTGCTATCTGCACTGTGTATGGCAATGGAAGTGCAATAGTGACTTTCCTTACCAGAAAACAACTCTTGCTCGTAGGACCAGAAACTGCATGGGATTCAACTCCACTTCTGACTGGGAAACAAACACTAGCTCGCCTTACAAGAAACACACTCTGCTTTTGAGAAAAGAGCACTCTTCTTCTCTACTGTGTTTCCTATGGAGTCCGAACAGTGAGCTTGCTCAGAACAAAAGAACTGTGCTTCCTACACACACGGGCCATATCTAGTTCAACTCTGCTTAGGAAACTGACAAGAACAGTAGCTCCTCTTCAGTCCAATACACTGTACTTGCTGGGAACAGACGCGAGTGCTATTTGCACTGTGTATGGCAATGGGAGCTCAATAGTGACACTTCTTAACAGAAAACAACTCTTGCTCATAGGACCAGAAACTGCATGGGATTCAACTCCACTTCTGACTGGGAAACAAACACTAGCTCCCCTTACAAGAAACACACTCTGCTTTTGAGAAAAGAGCACACTTCTATTCTACTGTGTTTCCTATGGGATCCGAACAGTGAGCTTGCTGAGAACAAAAGAACTGTGCTTCCTACACACACGGGCCATATCTAGTTCAACTCTGCTTAGGAAACTGACAAGAACAGTAGCTCCTCTTCAGTCTAATACACTGTACTTGCTGGGAACAGACGCGTGTGCTATTTGCCCTGTGTATGACATTGGGAGTACAATAGTGACTCTTCTTACCAGAAAACAACTCTTGCTCGTAGGACCAAAAACTGCATGTGATTCAACTCCTTTTAATACTGGGAAACAAACGCTAGCTCGCCTTACAAGAAACACACTCTGCTTTTGAGAAAAGAGCACTCTTCTACTCGACTTTTTTTCCTATGGGGTCTGAACAGTGAGCTTGCTCAGAACAAAAGAACTGTGCTTCCTACATACACAAGCCATATCTAGTTCAACTCTGCTTAGGAAACTGACAAGATCAGTAGCTCCTCTTCAGTCCAATACACTGTATTTGCTGGGAACAGACATGAGTGCTATTTGCACTGTGTATGGCAATGGGAGCGCAATAGTGACTTTCCTTACCAGAAAACAACTCTTGCTCGTAAACCAAAAACTGCATGTGATTCAACTCCATTTATGACTGTGAAACAAACGCTAGCTCACCTTACAAGAAACACACTCTGCTTTTGAGAAAAGAGCACTCTTCTACTCTACTGTGTTTTCTATGGGGTCGGAACAGTGAGCTTGCTCAGAACAAAAGAACTGTGCTTCCTACACAAACGGGCCATATCTAGTTCAACTCTGCTTAGGAAACTGAGAAGAACAGAAGCTCCTCTTCAGTCCAATACACTGTACTTGCTGGGAACAGACGAGAGTGCTATTTGCACTGTGTATGGCAATGGGAGCACAATAGTGACTTTCCTTACCAGAAAACAACTCTTGCTCGTAGGACAAAAAACTGCATGTGATTCAACTCCATTGAGAACTGGAAAATAAACGCTAGCTCGCCTTACAAGAAACACACTCTGCTTTTGAGAAAAGAGCACACATCTACCCCACTGTATTTCCTATGGGGTCCGAACAGTGAGCTTGCTCAGAACAGAAGAACTGTGCTTCCTACACACACGGCCATATCTAGTTAAATTCTGCTTAAAAAACTGACAAACAGTATCTCCTCTTCAGTCCAATAGACTGTACTTGCTGGGAAAAGACTCCTGTGCTATTTGCCCTGTGTATGACAATGGGAGCACAATAGTGACTCTACTTACCAGAAAACAACTCTTGCTTGTAGGACAAAAAACTGCATGTGATTCAACTCCATTTCTGACTGGGAAACAAACACTAACTCTCCTTACAAGAAACACACTCTGCTTTTGAGAAAAGAGCACTCTTCTACTCTACTGTGTTTCCTATGGAGTCTGAACAGTGAGCTTGCTCAGAACAAAAGAACTGTGCTTCCTACACACGGGCCATATCTAATTCAACTCTGCTTAGGAAACTGACAAGAAAAGAGTTCCTCTTCAGTCCAATACACTGTACTTGCTGTGAATAGACGCGAGGGCTATTTGCGCTGTGTATGGCAAAGGGAACGCAATAGTGACTTTCCTTACCAGAAAAAAACTCATGCTCGTAGGACCAAAAACTGCATGTGCCTCAACTCCTTTTAGGACTGGGAAACAAATGCTAGCTCGCCTTACAAGAAACACACTCTGCTTTTGAGAAAAGAGCACTCTTCTACTCTACTTTTTTTCCTATGGGTTCTGAACACTGAGCTTGCTCAGAACAAAAGAACTGTGCTTCCTACATACACGGGCCATATCTAGTTCAACTCTGCTTAGGAAACTGACAAGATAAGTAGCTCCTCTTCAGTCCAATACACTGTACTTGCTGGGAACAGACATGAGTGCTATTTGCACTGTGTATGGCAATGGGAGCACAATAGTGACTTCCCTTACCAGAAAACAACTCTTCCTCGTAAACCAAAAACTGCATGTGATTCAACTCCATTTAGACCTGGGAAACAAACGCTAGCTCGCCTTACAAGAAACACACACTGCTTCGGAGAAAAGAGCACTCTTCTACTCTACTGTGTTTCCTTTGGGGTCCGAACAGTGAGCTTGCTCAGAACAAAAGAACTGTGCTTCCTACACACACGGGTCATATCTAGTTCAACTCTGCTTAGGAAACTGACAAGAACAGTAGCTCCTCTTCAGTCCAATACACTGTACTTGCTGGGAACAGACGCGTGTGCTATCTGCACTGTGTATGGCAATGGAAGTGCAATAGTGACTTTCCTTACCAGAAAACAACTCTTGCTCGTAGGACCAGAAACTGCATGGGATTCAACTCCACTTCTGACTGGGAAACAAACACTAGCTCGCCTTACAAGAAACACACTCTGCTTTTGAGAAAAGAGCACTCTTCTTCTCTACTGTGTTTCCTATGGAGTCCGAACAGTGAGCTTGCTCAGAACAAAAGAACTGTGCTTCCTACACACACGGGCCATATCTAGTTCAACTCTGCTTAGGAAACTGACAAGAACAGTAGCTCCTCTTCAGTCCAATACACTGTACTTGCTGGGAACAGACGCGTGTGCTATTTGCCCTGTGTATGACAATGGGAGTGCAATAGTGACTCTTCTTACCAGAAAACAACTCTTGCTCGTAGGACCAAAAACTGCATGTCATTCCACTCCTTTTAATACTGGGAAACAAACGCTAGCTCGCCTTACAAGAAACACACTCTGCTTTTGAGAAAAGAGCACTCTTCTACTCGACTTTTTTTCCTATGGTGTCTGAACAGTGAGCTTGCTCAGAACAAAAGAACTGTGCTTCCTACATACACGAGCCATATCTAGTTCAACTCTGCTTAGGAAACTGACAAGATCAGTAGCTCCTCTTCAGTCCAATACACTGTACTTGCTGGGAACAGACATGAGTGCTGTTTGCACTGTGTATGGCAATGGGAGCACAATAGTGACTTTCCTTACCAGAAAACAACTCTTGCTCGTAGGACAAAAAACTGCATGTGATTCAACTCCATTTAGGACTGGGAAACAAACGCTAGCTCACCTTACAAGAAACACACTCTGCTTTTGAGATAAGAGCACTCTTCTACTCTACTGTGTTTCCTATGGGGTCGGAACAGTGAGCTTGCTCAGAACAAAAGAACTGTGCTTCCTACACAAACGGGCCATATCTAGTTCAACTCTGCTTAGGAAACTGAGAAGAACAGAAGCTCCTCTTCAGTCCAATACACTGTACTTGCTGGGAACAGAGGAGAGTGCTATTTGCACTGTGTATGGCAATGGGAGCACAATAGTGACTTTCCTTACCAGAAAACAACTCTTGCTCGTAGGACAAAAAACTGCATGTGATTCAACTCCATTTAGAACTGGAAAATAAACGCTAGCTCGCCTTACAAGAAACACACTCTGCTTTTGAGAAAAGAGCACATATCTACTCCACTGTATTTCCTATGGGGTCTGAACAGTGAGCTTGCTCAGAACAGAAGAACTGTGCTTCCTACACACACGGCCATATCTAGTTAAATTCTGCTTAAAAAACTGACAAACAGTAGCTCCTCTTCAGTCCAATAGACTGTACTTGCTGGGAAAAGACTCGTGTGCTATTTGTCCTGTGTATGACAATGGGAGCACAATAGTGACTCTTCTTACCAGAAAACAACTCTTGCTCGTAGGACAAAAAACTGCATGTGATTCAACTCCATTTCTGACTGGGAAACAAACACTAGCTCTCCTTACAAGAAACACACTCTGCTTTTGAGAAAAGAGCACTCTTCTACTCTACTGTGTTTCCTATGGAGTCTGAACAGTGAGCTTGCTCAGAACAAAAGAACTGTGCTTCCTACACACACGGGCCATATCTAGTTCAACTCTGCTTAGGAAACTGACAAGAAAAGAGCTCCTCTTCAGTCCAATACACTGTACTTGCTGTGAATAGACGCGAGTGCTATTTGCACTGTGTATGGCAAAGGGAACGCAATAGTGACTTTCCTTACCAGAAAAAAACTCATGCTCGTAGGACCAAAAACTGCATGTGCCTCAACTCCTTTTAGGACTGGGAAACAAATGCTAGCTCGCCTTACAAGAAACACACTCCACTTTTGAGAAAAGAGCACTCTTCTACTCTACTTTTTTTCCTATGGGTTCTGAACACTGAGCTTGCTCAGAACAAAAGAACTGTGCTTCCTACATACACGGGCCATATCTAGTTCAACTCTGCTTAGGAAACTGACAAGATAAGTAGCTCCTCTTCAGTCCAATACACTGTACTTGCTGGGAACAGACATGAGTGCTATTTGCACTGTGTATGGCAATGGGAGCACAATAGTGACTTTCCTTACCAGAAAACAACTCTTGCTCGTAAACCAAAAACTGCATGTGATTCAACTCCATTTAGACCTGGGAAACAAACGCTAGCTCGCCTTACAAGAAACACACTCTGCTTCGGAGAAAAGAGCACTCTTCTACTCTACTGTGTTTCCTTTGGGGTCCGAACAGTGAGCTTGCTCAGAACAAAAGAACTGTGCTTCCTACACACACGGGCCATATCTAGTTCAACTCTGCTTAGGAAACTGACAAGAAAAGAGCTCCTCTTCAGTCCAATACACTGTACTTGCTGTGAACAGACGCGAGTGCTATTTGCACTGTGTATGGCAATAGGAGCACAATAGTGACTTTCCTTACCAGAAAACAACTCTTGCTCGTAGGACAAAAAACTGCATGTGATTCAACTCCATTTAGAACTGGAAAATAAACGCTAGCTCGCCTTACAAGAAACACACTCTGATTTTGAGAAAAGAGCACACTTCTACTCTACTGTGTTTCTTATGGGAACCGAACAGTGAGCATGCTCAGAACAAAAGAACTGTGCTTCCTACACACACGGCCATATCTAGTTAAATTCTGCTTAGGAAACTGACAAGAACAGTATCTCCTCTTTAGTCCAATACACTGTACTTGCTGGGAACAGACGCGTGTGCTATTTGCCCTGTGTATGACAATGGGAGCGCAATAGTGACACTTCTTACAAGAAAACAACTCTTGCTCATAGGACCAGAAACTGCATGGGATTTAACTCCATTTCTGACTGGGAAACAAACACTAGCTCTCCTTACAAGAAACACACTCTGCTTTTGAGAAAAGAGCACTCTTGTACTCTACACTGTTTCCTATGGAGTCTGAACAGTGAGCTTGCTCAGAACAAAAGAACTGTGCTTCCTACACACACGGGCCATATCTAATTCAACTCTGCTTAGGAAACTGACAAGAAAAGAGCTCCTCTTCATTCCAATACACTGTACTTGCTGTGAATAGACGCGAGTGCTATTTGCACTGTGTATGGCAAAGGGAACGCAATAGTGACTTTCCTTACCAGAAAAAAACTCATGCTCATAGGACCAAAAACTGCATGTGTCTCAACTCCTTTTAGGACTGGGAAACAAATGCTAGCTCGCCTTACAAAAAACACACTCTGCTTTTGAGAAAAGAGCACTCTTCTACTCTACTGTGTTTCCTATATGGCCAGAACAGTGAGCTTGCTGAGAACAAAAGAACTGTGCTTCCTACACACACGGCAATATCTAGATCAATTCTGCTTCGGAAACTGACAAGAACAGTAGATCCTCTTCAGTCCAATACACAGTACAAGCTGGGAACAGACGCCAGTGCTATTTGCACTGTGTATGACAATGGGAGCGCAATAGTTTCTCTTCTTACCAGAAAACAACTCTTGCTTGTAGGAACAGAAACTGCATGGGATTCAACTCAATTTAAGACTGGGAAACAAACGCTAGCTCGCCTTAGAAGAAACACACTCTGCTTTTGAGAAAAGAGCACTCATCTACTCTACTGTTTTTCCTATTGGACCAGAACAGTGAGCTTGTTCAAAACAAAAGAACTGTGCTTCCTACACACACTGGCCATATCTAGTTCAACTCTACTTAGGAAACTGACAAGAATAGTAGCTCCTCTTCAGTCCAATACACTGTACTTGCTGGGAAGAGACGCTTGTGCTATTTACACTGTGTATGACAAAGGGAGCACAATAGTGACTTTCCTTACCAGAAAAAACTCTTGCTCATAGGACCAAAAACTGCATGTGTCTCAACTCCTTTTAGGACTGGGAAACAAATGCTAGCTCGCCTTACAAGAAACACACTCTGCTTTTGAGAAAAGAGCACTCTTCTACTCTACTGTGTTTCCTATATGGCCAGAACAGTGAGCTTGCTCAGAACAAAAGAACTGTGCTTCCTACACACACGGCCATATCTAGATCAATTCTGCTTAGGAAACTGACAAGAAGAGTAGCTCCTCTTCAGTCCAATACACTGTACATGCTGGGAACCGACACCAGTGCTATTTGTCCTGTGTATGACAATAGGAGCGCAATAGTGACTCTTCTTACCAGAAAACAACTCTTGCTCGTAGGACAAGAAACTGCATGTGATTCAACTCCATTTAGGACTGGGAAACAAACGCTAGCTCGCCTTACAAGAAACACACTCTGCTTTTGAGAAAAGAGCACTCTTCTACTCTACTTTTTTTCTTATGGGGTCCGAACAGTGAGCTTGCTCAGAACAAAAGAACTGTGCTTCCTACACACGGCCATATATAGTTCAATTCTGCTTAGGAAACTGACAAGAACAGTAGATCCTCTTCAATCCAATACACTGTACTTGCTGGGAACAGACGCGAGTGCTATTTGCACTGTGTATGGCAATGGGAGCTCAATAGTGACACTTCTTAACAGAAAACAACTCTTGCTCATAGGACCAGAAACTGCATGGGATTCAACTCCACTTCTGACTGGGAAACAAACACTAGCTCCCCTTACAAGAAACACACTCTGCTTTTGAGAAAAGAGCACACTTCTATTCTACTGTGTTTCCTATGGGATCCGAACAGTGAGCTTGCTGAGAACAAAAGAACTGTGCTTCCTACACACACGGGCCATATCTAGTTCAACTCTGCTTAGGAAACTGACAAGAACAGTAGCTCCTCTTCAGTCTAATACACTGTACTTGCTGGGAACAGACGCGTGTGCTATTTGCCCTGTGTATGACATTGGGAGTACAATAGTGACTCTTCTTACCAGAAAACAACTCTTGCTCGTAGGACCAAAAACTGCATGTGATTCAACTCCTTTTAATACTGGGAAACAAACGCTAGCTCGCCTTACAAGAAACACACTCTGCTTTTGAGAAAAGAGCACTCTTCTACTCGACTTTTTTTCCTATGGGGTCTGAACAGTGAGCTTGCTCAGAACAAAAGAACTGTGCTTCCTACATACACGAGCCATATCTAGTTCAACTCTGCTTAGGAAACTGACAAGATCAGTAGCTCCTCTTCAGTCCAATACACTGTATTTGCTGGGAACAGACATGAGTGCTATTTGCACTGTGTATGGCAATGGGAGCGCAATAGTGACTTTCCTTACCAGAAAACAACTCTTGCTCGTAAACCAAAAACTGCATGTGATTCAACTCCATTTATGACTGTGAAACAAACGCTAGCTCACCTTACAAGAAACACACTCTGCTTTTGAGAAAAGAGCACTCTTCTACTCTACTGTGTTTTCTATGGGGTCGGAACAGTGAGCTTGCTCAGAACAAAAGAACTGTGCTTCCTACACAAACGGGCCATATCTAGTTCAACTCTGCTTAGGAAACTGAGAAGAACAGAAGCTCCTCTTCAGTCCAATACACTGTACTTGCTGGGAACAGACGAGAGTGCTATTTGCACTGTGTATGGCAATGGGAGCACAATAGTGACTTTCCTTACCAGAAAACAACTCTTGCTCGTAGGACAAAAAACTGCATGTGATTCAACTCCATTGAGAACTGGAAAATAAACGCTAGCTCGCCTTACAAGAAACACACTCTGCTTTTGAGAAAAGAGCACACATCTACCCCACTGTATTTCCTATGGGGTCCGAACAGTGAGCTTGCTCAGAACAGAAGAACTGTGCTTCCTACACACACGGCCATATCTAGTTAAATTCTGCTTAAAAAACTGACAAACAGTATCTCCTCTTCAGTCCAATAGACTGTACTTGCTGGGAAAAGACTCCTGTGCTATTTGCCCTGTGTATGACAATGGGAGCACAATAGTGACTCTACTTACCAGAAAACAACTCTTGCTCGTAGGACAAAAAACTGCATGTGATTCAACTCCATTTCTGACTGGGAAACAAACACTAACTCTCCTTACAAGAAACACACTCTGCTTTTGAGAAAAGAGCACTCTTCTACTCTACTGTGTTTCCTATGGAGTCTGAACAGTGAGCTTGCTCAGAACAAAAGAACTGTGCTTCCTACACACGGGCCATATCTAATTCAACTCTGCTTAGGAAACTGACAAGAAAAGAGTTCCTCTTCAGTCCAATACACTGTACTTGCTGTGAATAGACGCGAGGGCTATTTGCACTGTGTATGGCAAAGGGAACGCAATAGTGACTTTCCTTACCAGAAAAAAACTCATGCTCGTAGGACCAAAAACTGCATGTGCCTCAACTCCTTTTAGGACTGGGAAACAAATGCTAGCTCGCCTTACAAGAAACACACTCTGCTTTTGAGAAAAGAGCACTCTTCTACTCTACTTTTTTTCCTATGGGTTCTGAACACTGAGCTTGCTCAGAACAAAAGAACTGTGCTTCCTAAATACACGGGCCATATCTAGTTCAACTCTGCTTAGGAAACTGACAAGATAAGTAGCTCCTCTTCAGTCCAATACACTGTACTTGCTGGGAACAGACATGAGTGCTATTTGCACTGTGTATGGCAATGGGAGCACAATAGTGACTTCCCTTACCAGAAAACAACTCTTCCTCGTAAACCAAAAACTGCATGTGATTCAACTCCATTTAGACCTGGGAAACAAACGCTAGCTCGCCTTACAAGAAACACACACTGCTTCGGAGAAAAGAGCACTCTTCTACTCTACTGTGTTTCCTTTGGGGTCCGAACAGTGAGCTTGCTCAGAACAAAAGAACTGTGCTTCCTACACACACGGGTCATATCTAGTTCAACTCTGCTTAGGAAACTGACAAGAACAGTAGCTCCTCTTCAGTCCAATACACTGTACTTGCTGGGAACAGACGCGTGTGCTATCTGCACTGTGTATGGCAATGGAAGTGCAATAGTGACTTTCCTTACCAGAAAACAACTCTTGCTCGTAGGACCAGAAACTGCATGGGATTCAACTCCACTTCTGACTGGGAAACAAACACTAGCTCGCCTTACAAGAAACACACTCTGCTTTTGAGAAAAGAGCACTCTTCTTCTCTACTGTGTTTCCTATGGAGTCCGAACAGTGAGCTTGCTCAGAACAAAAGAACTGTGCTTCCTACACACACGGGCCATATCTAGTTCAACTCTGCTTAGGAAACTGACAAGAACAGTAGCTCCTCTTCAGTCCAATACACTGTACTTGCTGGGAACAGACGCGAGTGCTATTTGCACTGTGTATGGCAATGGGAGCTCAATAGTGACACTTCTTAACAGAAAACAACTCTTGCTCATAGGACCAGAAACTGCATGGGATTCAACTCCACTTCTGACTGGGAAACAAACACTAGCTCCCCTTACAAGAAACACACTCTGCTTTTGAGAAAAGAGCACACTTCTATTCTACTGTGTTTCCTATGGGATCCGAACAGTGAGCTTGCTGAGAACAAAAGAACTGTGCTTCCTACACACACGGGCCATATCTAGTTCAACTCTGCTTAGGAAACTGACAAGAACAGTAGCTCCTCTTCAGTCTAATACACTGTACTTGCTGGGAACAGACGCGTGTGCTATTTGCCCTGTGTATGACATTGGGAGTACAATAGTGACTCTTCTTACCAGAAAACAACTCTTGCTCGTAGGACCAAAAACTGCATGTGATTCAACTCCTTTTAATACTGGGAAACAAACGCTAGCTCGCCTTACAAGAAACACACTCTGCTTTTGAGAAAAGAGCACTCTTCTACTCGACTTTTTTTCCTATGGGGTCTGAACAGTGAGCTTGCTCAGAACAAAAGAACTGTGCTTCCTACATACACAAGCCATATCTAGTTCAACTCTGCTTAGGAAACTGACAAGATCAGTAGCTCCTCTTCAGTCCAATACACTGTATTTGCTGGGAACAGACATGAGTGCTATTTGCACTGTGTATGGCAATGGGAGCGCAATAGTGACTTTCCTTACCAGAAAACAACTCTTGCTCGTAAACCAAAAACTGCATGTGATTCAACTCCATTTATGACTGTGAAACAAACGCTAGCTCACCTTACAAGAAACACACTCTGCTTTTGAGAAAAGAGCACTCTTCTACTCTACTGTGTTTTCTATGGGGTCGGAACAGTGAGCTTGCTCAGAACAAAAGAACTGTGCTTCCTACACAAACGGGCCATATCTAGTTCAACTCTGCTTAGGAAACTGAGAAGAACAGAAGCTCCTCTTCAGTCCAATACACTGTACTTGCTGGGAACAGACGAGAGTGCTATTTGCACTGTGTATGGCAATGGGAGCACAATAGTGACTTTCCTTACCAGAAAACAACTCTTGCTCGTAGGACAAAAAACTGCATGTGATTCAACTCCATTGAGAACTGGAAAATAAACGCTAGCTCGCCTTACAAGAAACACACTCTGCTTTTGAGAAAAGAGCACACATCTACCCCACTGTATTTCCTATGGGGTCCGAACAGTGAGCTTGCTCAGAACAGAAGAACTGTGCTTCCTACACACACGGCCATATCTAGTTAAATTCTGCTTAAAAAACTGACAAACAGTATCTCCTCTTCAGTCCAATAGACTGTACTTGCTGGGAAAAGACTCCTGTGCTATTTGCCCTGTGTATGACAATGGGAGCACAATAGTGACTCTACTTACCAGAAAACAACTCTTGCTTGTAGGACAAAAAACTGCATGTGATTCAACTCCATTTCTGACTGGGAAACAAACACTAACTCTCCTTACAAGAAACACACTCTGCTTTTGAGAAAAGAGCACTCTTCTACTCTACTGTGTTTCCTATGGAGTCTGAACAGTGAGCTTGCTCAGAACAAAAGAACTGTGCTTCCTACACACGGGCCATATCTAATTCAACTCTGCTTAGGAAACTGACAAGAAAAGAGTTCCTCTTCAGTCCAATACACTGTACTTGCTGTGAATAGACGCGAGGGCTATTTGCGCTGTGTATGGCAAAGGGAACGCAATAGTGACTTTCCTTACCAGAAAAAAACTCATGCTCGTAGGACCAAAAACTGCATGTGCCTCAACTCCTTTTAGGACTGGGAAACAAATGCTAGCTCGCCTTACAAGAAACACACTCTGCTTTTGAGAAAAGAGCACTCTTCTACTCTACTTTTTTTCCTATGGGTTCTGAACACTGAGCTTGCTCAGAACAAAAGAACTGTGCTTCCTACATACACGGGCCATATCTAGTTCAACTCTGCTTAGGAAACTGACAAGATAAGTAGCTCCTCTTCAGTCCAATACACTGTACTTGCTGGGAACAGACATGAGTGCTATTTGCACTGTGTATGGCAATGGGAGCACAATAGTGACTTCCCTTACCAGAAAACAACTCTTCCTCGTAAACCAAAAACTGCATGTGATTCAACTCCATTTAGACCTGGGAAACAAACGCTAGCTCGCCTTACAAGAAACACACACTGCTTCGGAGAAAAGAGCACTCTTCTACTCTACTGTGTTTCCTATATGGCCAGAACAGTGAGCTTGCTGAGAACAAAAGAACTGTGCTTCCTACACACACGGCAATATCTAGATCAATTCTGCTTCGGAAACTGACAAGAACAGTAGATCCTCTTCAGTCCAATACACAGTACAAGCTGGGAACAGACGCCAGTGCTATTTGCACTGTGTATGACAATGGGAGCGCAATAGTTTCTCTTCTTACCAGAAAGCAACTCTTGCTTGTAGGAACAGAAACTGCATGGGATTCAACTCAATTTAAGACTGGGAAACAAACGCTAGCTCGCCTTAGAAGAAACACACTCTGCTTTTGAGAAAAGAGCACTCATCTACTCTACTGTTTTTCCTATTGGACCAG
Source organism: Peromyscus eremicus (assembly GCF_949786415.1). Lineage (NCBI taxonomy): Eukaryota > Metazoa > Chordata > Mammalia > Rodentia > Cricetidae > Peromyscus > Peromyscus eremicus. The sequence goes on along the minus strand of NW_026736410.1, from coordinate 49,681 downwards.
AACAGTGAGCTTGTTCAAAACAAAAGAACTGGGCTTCCTACACACACTGGCCATATCTAGTTCAACTCTACTTAGGAAACTGACAAGAACAGTAGCTCCTCTTCAGTCCAATACACTGTACTAGCTGGGAACAGACGCGAGTGCTATTTGCACTGTGTATGGCAAAGGGAGCACAATAGTGACTTTCCTTACCAGAAAACAACTCTTGCCCATAGGACCAGAAACTGCATGGGATTCAACTCCGTTTCTGACTGGGAAACAATCACTAGTCCTCCTTGCAAGAAACACACTCTGCTTTTGAGAAAAGAGCACTCTCTACTCTACTGTGTTTCCTATGGGGTCCGAACAGTGAGCTTGCTCAGAATAAAAGGACTGTGCTTCCTACACACACGGGCCATATTTAATTCAACTCTGCTTAGGAAACTGACAAAAACAGTAGCTCCTCTTCAGTCCAATACACTGTACTTGCTGGGAACAGAATCGAGTGCTATTTGCACTGTGTAGGCAATGGGAACGCAATAGTGATTCCTTACCAGAAAACAACTCTTGTTCGTAGGACCAGAAACTGCATGTGATTCAACTCCATTTCTGACTGGGAAACAAACACTAGCTCGCCTTACAAGAAACAGACTCTGCTTTTGAGAAAAGAGCACTCTTCTACTCTACACTGTTTCCTATGGTGTCCGAACAGTGAGCTTGCTCAGAACAAAAGAACTGTGCTTCCTACATACACGGGCCATATCTAGTTCAACTCTTCTTAGGAAAATGACAAGAACAGTAGCTCCTCTTCAGTCCAATACACTGTACTTGCTGGGAACAGACGCTTGTGCTATTTACACTGTGTATGACAAAGGAGCACAATAGTGACTTTCCTTACCAGAAAAAACTCTTGCTCATAGGACCAAAAACTGCATGTGTCTCAACTCCTTTTAGGACTGGGAAACAAATGCTAGCTCGCCTTACAAGAAACACACTCTGCTTTTGAGAAAAGAGCACTCTTCTACTCTACTGTGTTTCCTATATGGCCAGAACAGTGAGCTTGCTCAGAACAAAAGAACTGTGCTTCCTACACACACGGCCATATCTAGATCAATTCTGCTTAGGAAACTGACAAGAAGAGTAGCTCCTCTTCAGTCCAATACACTGTACATGCTGGGAACCGACCACCAGTGCTATTTGCCCTGTGAATGACAATAGGAGCGCAATAGTGTCTCTTCTTACCAGAAAACAACTCTTGCTCGTAGGACAAGAAACTGCATGTGATTCAACTCCATTTAGGACTGGGAAACAAACGCTAGCTCGCCTTACAAGAAACACACTCTGCTTTTGAGAAAAGAGCACTCTTCTACTCTACTTTTTTTCTTATGGGGTCCGAACAGTGAGCTTGCTCAGAACAAAAGAACTGTGCTTCCTACACACGGCCATATATAGTTCAATTCTGCTTAGGAAACTGACAAGAACAGTAGATCCTCTTCAATCCAATACACTGTACTTGCTGGGAACAGACGCGAGTGCTATTTGCACTGTGTATGGCAATGGGAGCTCAATAGTGACTCTTCTTACCAGAAAACAACTCTTGCTCATAGGACCAGAAACTGCATGGGATTCAACTCCACTTCTGACTGGGAAACAAACACTAGCTCCCCTTACAAGAAACACACTCTGCTTTTGAGAAAAGAGCACACTTCTATTCTACTGTGTTTCCTATGGGATCCGAACAGTGAGCTTGCTGAGAACAAAAGAACTGTGCTTCCTACACACACGGGCCATATCTAGTTCAACTCTGCTTAGGAAACTGACAAGATCAGTAGCTCCTCTTCAGTCCAATACACTGTACTTGCTGGGAACAGACGCGAGTGCTATTTGCACTGTGTAGGCAATGGGAGCGCAATAGTGATTCCTTACCAGAAAACAACTCTTGCTCGTAGGACCAGAAACTGCATGTGATTCAACTCCATTTCTGACTGGGAAACAAACACTAGCTCGCCTTACAAGAAACAGACTCTGCTTTGAGAAAAGAGCACTCTTCTACTCTACACTGTTTCCTATGGTGTCCGAACAGTGACCTTGCTCAGAACAAAAGAACTGTGCTTCCTACATACACGGGCCATATCTAGTTCAACTCTTCTTAGGAAACTGACAAGAACAGTAGTTGTCTTCAGTCCAATACACTGTACTTGCTGGGAACAGACGCTTGTGCTATTTGCACTGTGTATGGCAAAGGGAGCGCAATAGTGACTTTCCTTACCAGAAAACAACTCTTGCTCATAGGACCAAAAACTGCATGTGTCTCAACTCCTTTTAGGACTGGGAAACAAATGCTAGCTCGCCTTACAAGAAACACACTCTGCTGTTGAGAAAAGAGCACTCTTCTACTCTACTTTTTTTCCTATGGGGTCTGAACAGTGAGCTTGCTCAGAACAAAAAAACTGTGCTTCCTACATACACGGGCCATATCTAGTTCAACTCTGCTTAGGAAACTGACAAGATCAGTAGCTCCTCTTCAGTCCAATACACTGTACTTGCTGGGAACAGACGTGAGTGCTATTTGCACTGTGTATGGCAATGGAGCACAATAGTGACTTTCCTTACCAGAAAACAACCATTGCTCGTAAATCAAAAACTGCATGTGATTCAACTCCATTTAGGACTGGGAAACAAATGCTAGCTCGCCTTAAAAGAAACACACTCTGCTTTTGAGAAAAGAGCACTCTTGTACTCTACTGTGTTTCCTATGGAGTCTGAAGAGTGAGCTTGCTTTGAACAAAAGAACTGTGCTTCCTACATACACGGGCCATATCTAGTTCAACTCTACTTAGGAAACTGACAAGAAGAGTAGCTCCTCTTCAGTCCAATACACTGTAGTTGCTGGGAACAGACGCGAGTGCTATTTGCCCTGGGTATGGCAATGGGAGCTCAATAGTGACTCTTCTTAGCAGAAAACAACTCTTGCTCTTAGGACCAGAAACTGCATGGGATTCAACTCCACTTCTGACTGGGAAACAAACACTAGCTACTCTTACAAGAAACACACTCTGCTTTTGAGAAAAGAGCACTCTTCTATTCTACTGTGTTTCCTAGGGCATCCGAACAGTGAGCTTGCTGAGAACAAAAGAACTGTGCTTCCTACACACAAGGGCCATATATAGTTCAACTCTGCTTAGCAAACTGACAAGGACAGTAGCTCCTGTTCAGTCCAATACACTGTAAATGCTGGGAACAGTCGCCAGTGCTATTTGCCCTGTGTATGACAATGGGAGCGCAATAGTGACTCTTCTTTCTAGAAAACAACTCTTGCGCGTAAGACCAAAAACTGCATGTGATTCAACTACTTTTAGGACTGGGAAACAAACGCTAGCTTGCCTTAAAAGAAACACACTCTGCTTTTGAGTAAAGAGCACTGTTCTACTCTACTGTGTTTCCTATGGGGTCCGAACAGTGAGCTTGCTTTGAAAAAAAGAACTGTGCTTCCTACACACACGGGCCATATTTAATTCAACTCTGCTTAGGAAACTGAAAAGAACAGTAGCTCCTCTTCAGTCCAATACATGTACTTGCTGGGAACAGACGCGAGTGCTATTTGCACTGTGTATGGTAATGGGAACTCAATAGTGACTTTCCTTACCAGAAAACAACTCTTGCTCGTAGGACAAAAAACTGCATGTGATTCAACTCCATTTAGAACTGGAAAATAAACGCTAGCTCGCCTTACAAGAAACACAGTCTGCTTTTGAGAAAAGAGCACACTTCTACTCTACTGTGTTTCCTTTGGGGTCCGAACAGTGAGCTTGCTCAGAACAGAAGAACTGTGCTTCCTACACACACGGCCATATCTAGTTAAATTCTGCTTAAAAAACTGACAAGAACAGTAGCTCCTCTTCAGTCCAATACACTGTGATTGCTGGAAACAGACGCGAATGCTATTTGCACTGTGTATGGCAAAGGGAGCACAATAGTGACTTTCCTTACCAGAAAACAACTCTTGCTCATAGGACCAAAAAACTGCATGTGTCTCAACTCCTTTTAGGACTGGGAAACAAATGCTAGCTCGCCTTACAAGAAACACACTCTGCTTTTGAGAAAAGAGCACTCTTCTACTCTACTGTGTTTCCTATGGGGTCCGAACAGTGAGCTTGCTCAGAACAAACGAACTGTGCTTCCTACACACACGGGCCATATCTAATTCAAATCTGCTTAGGAAACTGACAAGAACAGTAGCTCCTCTTCAGTCCAATACACTGTACTTGCTGCAAACAGACGCGAGTGCTATTTGCACTGTGTATGGTAATGGGAACTCAATAGTGACTTTCCTTACCAGAAAACAGCTCTTGCTCGTAGGACCGAAAACTGCATGTGATTCAACTCCATTTACAACTGGGAAACAAACACTAGCTCGCCTTACAAGAAACACACTCTGCTTTTGAGAAAAGAGCACTCTTCTACTCTATTGTGTTTCCTATAGGGACAGAACAGTGAGCTTGCTCAGAACAAAAGAACTGTGCTTCCTAGACACACGGGCCATGTCTAATTCAATTCTCTTAGGAAACTGACAAGAACAGTAGATCCTCTTCAGTCCAATACACTGTACATGCTGCTAACAGGCGCTAGTGCTATTTGCCCCTTGTATGACAATGGGAGCGCAATAGTGACTCTTCTTATCAGAAAACAACTCTTGCTCGTAGGACTAGAAACTGCATGAGAATCAACTCCATTTTGGACTGGGAAACAAACACTAGCTCGCCTTACAAGAAACACACTCTGCTTTTGAGAAAAGAGCACTCTTCTACTCTACTTTTTTTCCTATGGGGTCCAAACAGTGAGCTTGCTAAGAACAAAAGAACTCTGCTTCCTACACACACAGGCCATAACTAGTTCAACTCTGCGTAGGAAACTGACAAGATCAATAGCTCCTCTTCAGTCCAATACACTGTACTTGCTGGGAACAGACGCGAGTGCTATTTTCACTGTCTAGGAAATGGGAGCGCAATGGTGACTTTCCTTACCAGAAAACAACTCTTGCTCGTAGGACCAGAAACTGCATGGGATTCAACTCCATTTAGGACTGGGAAACAAAAGGTAGCTCGCCTTAAAAGAAACTCTGCTTCGGAGAAAAGAGCACTCTTCTACTCTACTGTGTTTCCTATGGAGTCCAAACAGTGAGGTTGCTTTGAAAAAAAGAACTGTGCTTCCTGCACACACGAGCCATATCTAGTTCAACTCTACTTAGGAAACTGACAAGAACAGTAGCTCTTCTTCAGTCCAATACACTGTACTAGCTGGGAACAGAAGCGAGTGCTATTTGCAGTGTGTATGGCAAAGGGAGAGCAATAGTGATTTTCCTTACCAGAAAACAACTCTTGCTCATAGGACAAAAAAACTGCATGTGTCTCAACTCCTTTTAGGACTGGGAAACAAATGATAGCTCGCCTTACAAGAAACACACTCTGCTTTTGAGAAAAGAGAACTCTTCTACTCTACTGTGTTTCCTAAGTTTTCCGAACAGTGAGCTTGTTCAGAACAAAAGAACTGTGCTGCCTACACACGGGCCATATCTAGTTCAACTCTGCTTAGGAAACTGACAAGATCAGTAGCTCCTCTTCAGTCCAATACACTGTACTTGCTGGGAACAGACGTGAGTGCTATTTGCACTGTGTATGGCAATGGGAGCGCAATAGTGACTTTCCTTACCAGAAAACAACTGTTGCTCTTAAACCAAAAACTGCATGTGATTCAACTCCATTTAGGACTGGGAAACAAACGCTAGCTCGCCTTAAAAGAAACACACTCTGCTTTTGAGAACAGAGCACTCTTCTACTCTAATGTGTTTCCTATGGAGTCTGAACAGTGAGCTTGCTTTGAACAAAAGAACTGTGCTTCCTACATACACGGGCCATATCTAGTTCAACTCTACTTAGGAAACGGACAAGAACAGTAGCTCCTCTTCAGTCCAATACACTGTACTAGCTGGGAACAGACGCGAGTGCTATTTACACTGTGTATGGCAAAGGGAGCACAATAGTGACTTTCCTTACCAGAAAACAACTCTTGCTCATAGGACCAAAAACTGCACGTGTCTCAACTCCTTTTAGGACTGGGAAACTAATGCTAGCTCACCTTACAAGAAACACACTCTGCTTTTGAGAAAAGAGCACTCTTATACTCTACTGTGTTTCCTAAGTTTTCCGAAAAGTGAGCTTCTTCAGAACAAAAGAACTGTGCTTCCTACACACACGGGCCATATCTAGTTCAACTCTGCTTAGGAAACTGACAAGAACAGTAGCTCCTCTTCAGTCCAATACACTGTACTAGCTGGGAACAGATGAGAGTGCTATTTGCACTGTGTATGGCAAAGGGAGCACAATAGTGACTTTCCTTACCAAAAACAACTCTTGCTCATAGGACCAAAAACTGCATGTGTCTCAACTCCTTTTAGGACTGGGAAACAAATGCTAGCTCGCCTTACAAGAAACACACTCTGCTTTTGAGAACAGAGCACTCTTCTACTCTAATGTGTTTCCTATGGAGTCTGAACAGTGAGCTTGCTTTGAACAAAAGAACTGTGCTTCCTACATACACTGGCCATATCTAGTTCAACTCTACTTAGGAAACTGACAAGAACAGTAGCTCCTCTTCAGTCCAATACACTGTACTTGCTAGGAACAGACATGAGTGCTATTTGCACTGTGTATGGCAAGGGGAGCGCAATAGTGACTTTCCTTACCAGAAAACAACTCTTGCTCATAAACCAAAAACTGCATGTTATTCAACTCCATTTAGGACTGGGAAACAAATGCTAGCTCGCCTTACAAGAAACACACTCTGCTTTTGAGAAAAGAGCACTCTTCTACTCTACTGTGTTTCCTAAGTTTTCTGAACAGTGAGCTTCTTCAGAACAAAAGAACTGTGCTTCCTACACACACGGGCCATATCTAGTTCAACTCTGCTTAGGAAACTGACAAGAACTGTAGCTCCTCTTCAGTCCAATACACTGTACTTGCTGGGAACAGACACGAGTTCTATTTGTACTGTGTATGGTAATGGGAACTCAATAGTGACTTTCCTTACCAGAAAACAGCTCTTGCTCGTAGGACCGAAAACTGCATGTGATTCAACTCCATTTAGAACTGGGAAACAAACACTGGCTTGCCTTACAAGAAACACACTCTGCTTTTGAGAAAAGAGCACTCTTCTACTCTATTGTGTTTCCTATAGGGCCAGAACAGTGAGCTTGCTCAGAACAAAAGAACTGCGCTTCCTAGACACACGGGCCATTTCTAGTTCAATTCTGCTTAGGAAACTGACAAGAACAGTAGATCCTCTTCAGTCCAATACACTGTACATGCTGCTAACAGACGCTAGTGCTATTTGCCCTGGGTATGACAATGGGAGCGCAATAGTGACTCTTCTTATCAGAAAACAACCCTAGCTCGTAGGACCAGAAACTGCATGAGAATCAACTCCATTTAGGACTGGGAAACAAACACTAGCTCGCCTTACAAGAAACACACTCTGCTTTTGAGAAAAGAGCACTCTTCTACTCTACATTTTTTCCTATGGGGTCTGAACAGTGAGCTTGCTAAGAACAAAAGAACTGTGCTTCCTACACACACAGGCCATAACTAGTTCAACTCTGCGTAGGAAACTGACAAGATCAATAGCTCCTCTTCAGTCCAATACACTGTACTTGCTGGGAACAGACGCGAGTGCTATTTTCACTGTCTATGGAAATGGGAGCGCAATGGTGACTTTCCTTACCAGAAAACAACTCTTGCTCGTAGGACCAGAAACTGCATGGGATTCAACTCCATTTAGGACTGGGAAACAAAAGGTAGCTCGCCTTAAAAGAAACACACTCTGCTTCGGAGAAAAGAGCACTCTTCTACTCTACTGTGTTTCCTATGGAGTCCAAACAGTGAGCTTTCTTTGAACAAAAGAACTGTGCTTCCTACACACACGGGCCATATCTAGTTCAACTCTACTTAGGAAACTGACAAGAACAGTAGCTCTTCTTCAGTCCAATACACTGTACTAGCTGGGAACAGAAGCGAGTGCTATTTTCACTGTGTATGGCAAAGGGAGAGCAATAGTGATTTTCCTTACCAGAAAACAACTCTTGCTCGTAGGACAAAAAACTGCATGTGTCTCAACTCCTTTTAGGACTGGGAAACAAATGATAGCTCGCCTTACAAGAAACACACTCTGCTTTTGAGAAAAGAGCACTCTTCTACTGTACTGTGTTTCCTAAGTTTTCCGAACAGTGAGCTTGTTCAGAACAAAAGAACTGTGCTTCCTACACACGGGCCATATCTAGTTCAACTCTGCTTAGGAAACTGACAAGAACAGTAGCTCCTCTTCAATCCAATACACTGTACTTGCTGGGAACAGACGCGTGTGCTATTTGCACTGTGTATGGCAATGGAAGCACAATAGTGATTTTCCTTACCAGAAAACAACTCTTGCTTGTAGGACCAGAAAGTGCATGGGATTCAACTTCATTTCTGACTGGGAAACCAACACTAGTTCTCCTTACAAGAAACACACTCTGCTTTTGACAAAAGAGCACTCTTCTACTCTACTTTTTTTCCTATTGGGTCTCAACACTGAGCTTGCTCAGAACAAAAGAACTGTGCTTCCTACATACACGGGCCATATCTAGTTCAACTCTGCTTAGGAAACTGACAAGATCAGTAGCTCCTCTTCAGTCCAATACACTGTACTTGCTGGGAACAGACGTGAGTGCTATTTGCACTGTGTATGGCAATGGGAGCACAATAGTGACTTTCCTTACCAGAAAACAACTGTTGCTCTTAAACCAAAAACTGCATGTGATTCAACTCCATTTAGGACTGGGAAACAAACGCTAGCTTGCCTTAAAAGAAACACACTCTGCTTTTGAGAAAAGAGCACTCTTCTACTCCACTGTGTTTCCTATGGAGTCTGAACAGTGAGCTTGCTTTGAACAAAAGAACTGTGCTTCCTACATACACGGGCCATATCTAGTTCAACTCTACTTAGGAAACTGACAAGAACAGTAGCTCCTCTTCAGTCCAATACACTGTACTAGCTGGGAACAGACGTGAGTGCTATTTGCACTGTGTATGGCAATGGAAGCACAATAGTGACTTTCCTTACCAGAAAACAACTCTTGCTCATAGGACCAAAAACTGCATGTGTCTCAACTCCTTTTAGGACTGGGAAACAAACGCTAGCTCGCCTTACAAGAAGCACACTCTGCTTTTGACAAAAGAGCACTCTTCTACTCTACTTTTTTTCCTATGGGGTCTCAACAGTGAGCTTGCTCAGAACAAAAGAACTGTGCTTCCTACACACACGGGCCCTATCTAGTTCAACTCTGCTTAGGAAACTGACAAGAACTGTAGCTCCTCTTCAGTCCAATACACTGTACTTGCTGGGAACAGACACGAGTGCTATTTGCACTGTGTATGGCAATGGGAGCGCAATAGTGACTTTCCTTACCAGAAAACAACTGTTGCTCTTAAACCAAAAACTGCATGTGATTCAACTCCATTTAGTAATGGGAAACAAACGCTAGCTCGCCTTAAAAGAAACACACTCTGCTTTTGAGAAAAGAGCACTCTTCTACTCTACGGTGTTTCCTATGGTGTCTGAACAGTGAGCTTGCTTTGAACAAAAGAACTGTGATTCCTACATACACGGGCCATATCTAGTTCAACTCTACTTAGGAAACTGACAAGAACAGTAGCTCCTCTTCAGTCCAATACTCTGTACTAGCTGGGAACAGACGAGAGTGCTATTTGCACTGTGTATGGCAAAGGGAGCACAATAGTGAATTTCCTTACCAGAAAACAACTCTTGCTCATAGGACCAAAAACTGCATGTGTCTCAACTCCTTTTAGGACTGGGAAGCAAATGCTAGCTCGCCTTACAAGAAACACACTCTGCTTTTGCGAAAAGAGCACTCTTCTACTCTACTTTTTTTCCTATGGGGTCTCAACAGTGAGCTTGCTCAGAACAAAAGAACTGTGCTTCCTACATACACGGGCCATATCTAGTTCAACTCTGCTTAGAAAACTGACAAGATCAGTAGCTCCTCTTCAGTGCAATACACTGTACTTGCTAGGAACAGACATGAGTGCTATTTGCACTGTGTATGGCAAGGGGAGCGCAATAGTGACTTTCCTTACCAGAAAACAACTCTTGCTCATAAACCAAAAACTGCATGTTATTCAACTCCATTTAGGACTGGGAAACAAATGCTAGCTTGCCTTACAAGAAACACACTCTGCTTTTGAGAAAAGAGCACTCTTCTACTCTACTGTGTTTCCTAAGTTTTCCGAACAGTGAGCTTCTTCAGAACAAAAGAACTGTGCTTCCTACACACATGGGCCATGTCTAGTTCAACTCTGCTTAGGAAACTGACAAGAACTGTAGCTCCTCTTCAGTCCAATACACTGTACTTGCTGGGAACAGACACGAGTTCTATTTGTACTGTGTATGGTAATGGGAACTCAATAGTGACTTTCCTTACCAGAAAACAGCTCTTGCTAGTAGGACCGAAAACTGCATGTGATTCAACTCCATTTAGAACTGGGAAACAAACACTAGGTCGCCTTACAAGAAACACACTCTGCTTTTGAGAAAAGAGCACTCTTCTATTCTATTGTGTTTCCTATAGGGCCAGAACAGTGAGCTTGCTCAGAACAAAAGAACTGTACTTCCTAGACACACGGGCCATGTCTAGTTCAATTCTGCTTAGGAAACTGACAAGAAGAGTAGATCCTCTTCAGTCCAATACACTGTACATGCTGCTAACAGACGCTAGTGCTATGTGCCCTGTGTATAACAATGGGAGCGCAATAGTGACTCTTCTTATCAGAAAACAACTCTTGCTCGTAGGACCAGAAACTGCAGGAGAATCAACTCCATTTAGGACTGGGAAACAAACACTAGCTCGCCTTACAAGAAACACACTCTGCTTTTGAGAAAAGAGCACTCTTCTACTCTACTTTTTTTCCTATGGGGTCCGAACAGTGAGCTTGCTCAGAACAAAAGAACTGTGCTTCCTACACACACAGGCCATAACTAGTTCAACTCTGCGTAGGAAACTGACAAGATCAATAGCTCCTCTTCACTCCAATACACTGTACTTGCTGGGAACAGACGCGTGTGCTCTTTTCACTGTCTATGGAAATGGGAGCGCAATGGTGACTTTCCTTACCAGAAAACAACTCTTGCTCGTAGGACCAGAAACTGCATGGGATTCAACTCCATTTAGGACTGGGAAACAAAAGGTAGCTCGCCTTAAAAGAAACACACTCTGCTTCGGAGAAAAGAGCACTCTTCTACTATACTGTGTTTCCTAAGTTTTCCGAACAGTGAGCTTGTTCAGAACAAAAGAACTGTGCTTCCTACACATTTGCCATATCTAGTTCAACTCTGCTTAGGAAACTGACAAGAACAGTAGCTCCTCTTCAGTCCAATACACTGTACTTGCTGGGAACAGACGCGTCTGCTATTTGCACTGTGTATGGCAATGGAAGCGCAATAGTGACTTTCCTTACCAGAAAACAACTCTTGCTTGTAGGACCAGAAAGTGCACGGGATTCAACTTCATTTCTGACTGGGAAACCAACACTAGCTAGCCTTACAAGAAACACACTCTGCTTTTGACAAAAGAGCACTCTTCTACTCTACTTTTTTTCCTATGGTGTCTCAACAGTGAGCTTGCTCAGAACAAAAGAACTGTGCTTCCTACATACACGGACAATATATAGTTCAACTCTGCTTAGGAAACTGACAAGATCAGTAGCTCCTCTTCAGTCCAATACACTGTACTTGCTGGGAACAGACGTGAGTGCTATTTGCACTTTGTATGGCAACGGGAGCGCAATAGTGACTTTCCTTACCAGAAAACAACTGTTGCTCTTAAACCAAAAACTGCATGTGATTCAACTCCATTTAGGAATGGGAAACAAACGCTAACTCGCCTTAAAAGAAACACACTCTGCTTTTGAGAAAAGAGCACTCTTCTACTCTACGGTGTTTCCTATGGAGTCTGAACAGTGAGCTTGCTTTGAACAAAAGAACTGTGCTTCCTACATACACGGGCCATATCTAGTTCAACTCTACTTAGGAAACTGACAAGAACAGTAGCTCCTCTTCAGTCCAATACACTGTACTAGCTGGGAACAGACGAGAGTGCTATTTGCACTGTGTATGGCAAAGGGATCACAATATTGACTTTCCTTACCAGAAAACAACTCTTGCTCATAGGACCAAAAACTGCATGTGTCTCAACTCCTTTTAGGACTGGGAAACAAATGCTAGCTCGCCTTACAAGAAACACACTCTGCTTTTGCGAAAAGAGCACTCTTCTACTCTACTTTTTTTCCTATGGGGTCTCAACAGTGAGCTTGCTCAGAACAAAAGAACTGTGCTTCCTACATACACGGGCCATATCTAGTTCAACTATGCTTAGGAAACTGACAAGATCAGTAGCTCCTCTTCAGTCCAATACACTGTACTTGCTAGGAACAGACATGAGTGCTATTTGCACTGTGTATGGCAAGGGGAGCACAATAGTGACTTTCCTTAACAGAAAACAACTCTTGCTCGTAGGACCAGAAACTGCATGGGATTCAACTCCATTTCTGACAGGGAAACAAACACTAGCTCGCCTTACAAGAAACACACTCTGCTTTTGAGAAAAGAGCACTCTTCTACTCTACTGTGTTTCCTATGGAGTCGGAAAAGTGAGCTTGCTCAGAACAAAAGAACTGTGCTTCCTACACACACGGGCCATATCTAGTTCAACTCTGCTTAGGAAACTGACAAGAACAGTAGCTCCTCTTCAGTCCAATACACTGTACTTGCTGTGAACAGACGCCTGTGCTATTTGCCCTGTGTATGACAATGGGAGTGCAATAGTGACTCTTCTTACCAGAAAACAACTCTTGCTCGTAGGACCAAAAACTGCATGTGATTCAACTCCTTTTAATACTGGGAAACAAACGCTAGCTCGCCTTACAAGAAACACACTCTGCTTTTGAGAAAAGAGCAGTCTTCTACTCTGCTGTGTTTCCAATGGGGTCCTTACAGTGAGCTTGCTCAGAACAAAAGAACTGTGCTTCCTATACACACGGGCCATATCTAGTTCAACTCTGCGTAGGAAACTGACAATATCAATAGCTCCACTTCAGTCCAATACACTGTACTTGCTGGGAACAGACGCGAGTGCTATTTTCACTGTCTATGGAAATGGGAGCGCAATGGTGACTTTCCTTACCAGAAAACAACTCTTGCTCGTAGGACCAGAAACTGCATGGGATTCAACTCCATTTAGGACTGGGAAACAAAAGGTAGCTCGCCTTAAAAGAAACACACTCTGCTTCGGAGAAAAGAGCACTCTTCTACTCTACTGTGTTTCCAATGGAGTCCAAACAGTGAGCTTTCTTTGAACAAAAGAACTGTGCTTCCTACACACACGGGCCATATCTAGTTCAACTCTACTTAGGAAACTGACAAGAACAGTTGCTCTTCTTCAGTCCAATACACTGTACTAGCTGGGAACAGAAGCGAGTGCTATTTGCACTGTGTATGGCAAAGGGAGAGCAATAGTGATTTTCCTTACCAGAAAACAACTCTTGCTCGTAGGACAAAAAACTGCATGTGTCTCAACTCCTTTTAGGACTGGGAAACAAATGATAGCTCGCCTTACAAGAAACACACTCTGCTTTTGAGAAAAGAGCACTCTTCTACTGTACTGTGTTTCCTAAGTTTTCCGAACAGTGAGCTTGTTCAGAACAAAAGAACTGTGCTTCCTACACATGGGCCATATCTAGTTCAACTCTGCTTATAAAACTGACAAGAACAGTAGCTCCTCTTCAATCCAATACACTGTACTTGCTGGGAACAGACGCGTGTGCTATTTGCACTGTGTATGGCAATGGAAGCACAATAGTGACTTTCCTTACCAGAAAACAACTCTTGCTTGTAGGACCAGAAAGTGCATGGGATTCAACTTCATTTCTGACTGGGAAACCAACACTAGCTCTCCTTACAAGAAACACACTCTGCTTTTGACAAAAGAGCACTCTTCTACTCTACTTTTTTTCCTATGGGGTCTCAACAGTGAGCTTGCTCATAACAAAAGAACTGTGCTTCCTACATACACGGGCCATATCTAGTTCAACTCTTCTTAGGCAACTGACAAGATCAGTAGCTCCTCTTCAGTCCAATACACTGTACTTGCTGGGAACAGACGTGAGTGCTATTTGCACTGTGTATGGCAATGGGAGCACAATAGTGACTTTCCTTACCAGAAAACAACTGTTGCTCTTAAACCAAAAAATGCATGTGATTCAACTCCATTTAGGACTGGGAAACAAACGCTATCTTGCCTTAAAAGAAACACACTCTGCTTTTGAGAAAAGAGCACTCTTCTACTCTACTGTGTTTCCTATGGAGTCTGAACAGTGAGCTTGCTTTGAACAAAAGAACTGTGCTTCCTACATACACGGGCCATATCTAGTTCAACTCTACTTAGGAAACTGACAAGAACAGTAGCTCCTCTTCAGTCCAATACACTGTACTAGCTGGGAACAGACGTGAGTGCTATTTGCACTGTGTATGGCAAAGGGAGCACAATAGTGACTTTCCTTACCAGAAAACAACTCTTGCTCATAGGACCAAAAACTGCATGTGTCTCAACTCCTTTTAGGACTGGGAAACAAATGCTAGCTCGCCTTACAAGAAGCACACTCTGCTTTTGGGAAAAGAGCACTCTTCTACTCTACTGTGTTTCCTAAGTTTTCCGAACAGTGAGCTTCTTCAGAACAAAAGAACTGTGCTTCCTACACACACGGGCCATATCTAGTTCAACTCTGCTTAGGAAACTGACAAGAACTGTAGCTCCTCTTCAGTCCAATACACTGTACTTGCTGGGAACAGACACGAGTGCTATTTGCACTGTGTATGGTAATGGGAACTCAATAGTGACTTTCCTTACCAGAAAAGAAGCTCTTGCTTGTAGGACCGAAAACTGCATGTGATTCAACTCCATTTAGAACTGGGAAACAAACACTAGCTCGCCTTACAAGAAACACACTGTGCTTTTGAGAAAAGAGCACTCTTCTACTCTATTGTGTTTCCTATAGGGCCAGAACAGTGAGCTTGCTCAGTACAAAAGAACTGTGCTTCCTAGACACACGGGCCATGTCTAGTTCAATTCTGCTTAGGAAACTGACAAGAACAGTAGATCCTCTTCAGTCCAATACACTGTACATGCTGCTAACAGACGCTAGTGCTATTTGCCCTGTGTATGACAATGGGAGAGCAATAGTGACTCTTCTTATCAGAAAACAACTCTTGCTCATAGGACCAGAAACTGCATGAGAATCAACTCCATTTAGGACTGGGAAACAAACACTAGCTCGCCTTACAAGTAACACACTCTGCTTTTGAGAAAAGAGCACTCTTCTACTCTACTTTTTTTCCTATGGGGTCCGAACAGTGAGCTTGCTCAGAACAAAAGAACTGTGCTTCCTACACACACAGGCCATAACTAGTTCAACTCTGCGTAGGAAACTGACAAGATCAATAGCTCCTCTTCACTCCAATACACTGTACTTGCTGGGAACAGACGCGAGTGCTATTTTCACTGTCTATGGAAATGGGAGCGCAATGGTGACTTTCCTTACCAGAAAACAACTCTTGCTCGTAGGACCAGAAACTGCATGGGATTCAATTCCATTTAGGACTGGGAAACAAAAGGTAGCTCGCCTTAAAAGAAACACACTCTGCTTCGGAGAAAAGAGCACTCTTCTACTCTACTGTGTTTCCTATGGAGTCCAAACAGTGAGCTTGCTTTGAACAAAAGAACTGTGCTTCCTACACACACGGGCCCTATCTAGTTCAACTCTACTTAGGAAACTGACAAGAACAGTAGCTCTTCTTCAGTCCAATACACTGTACTAGCTGGGAACAGAAGCGAGTGCTATTTGCACTGTGTATGGCAAAGGGAGAGCAATAGTGATTTTCCTTACCAGAAAACAACTCTTGCTCATAGGACAAAAAACTGCATGTGTCTCAACTCCTTTTAGGACTGGGAAACAAATGATAGCTCGCCTTACAAGAAACACACTCTGCTTTTGAGAAAAGAGCACTCTTCTACTGTACTGTGTTTCCTAAGTTTTCCGAACAGTGAGCTTGTTCAGAACAAAAGAACTGTGCTTCCTACACATGGGCCATATCTAGTTCAACTCTGCTTAGGAAACTGACAAGAACAGTAGCTCCTCTTCAGTCCAATACACTGTACTTGCTGGGAACAGACGCGAGTGCTATTTGCACTGTGTATGGCAATGGAAGCGCAATAGTGACTTTCCTTACCAGAAAACAACTCTTGCTTGTAGGACCAGAAAGTGCATGGGATTCAACTTCATTTTTGACGGGGAAACCAACACTAGCTCTCCTTACAAGAAACACACTCTGCTTTTGACAAAAGAGCACTCTTCTACTCTACTTTTTTTCCTATGGGGTCTCAACAGTGATCTTGCTCTGAACAAAAGCACTGTGCTACCTACATACACGGGCCATATCTAGTTCAACTCTGCTTAGGAAACTGACAAGATCAGTAGCTCCTCTTCAGTCCAATACACTGTACTTGCTGGGAACAGATGTGAGTGCTATTTGCACTGTGTATGGCAATGGGAGCGCAATAGTGACTTTCCTTACCAGAAAACAACTGTTGCTCTTAAACCAAAAACTGCATGTGATTCAACTCCATTTAGGAATGGGAAACAAACGCTAGCTCGCCTTAAAAGAAACACACTCTGCTTTTGAGAAAAGAGCACTCTTCTACTCTACGGTGTTTCCTATGGTGTCTGAACAGTGAGCTTGCTTTGAACAAAAGAACTGTGCTTCCTACATACACGGGCCATATCTAGTTCAACTCTACTTAGGAAACTGACAAGAACAGTAGCTCCTCTTCAGTCCAATACACTGTACTAGCTGGGAACAGACGAGAGTGCTATTTGCACTGTGTATGGCAAAGGGAGCACAATAGTGAATTTCCTTACCAGAAAACAACTCTTGCTCATAGGACCAAAAACTGCATGTGTCTCAACTCCTTTTAGGACTGGGAAGCAAATGCTAGCTCGCCTTACAAGAAACACACTCTGCTTTTGCGAAAAGAGCACTCTTCTACTCTACTTTTTTTCCTATGGGGTCTCAACAGTGAGCTTGCTCAGAACAAAAGAACTGTGCTTCCTACATACACGGGCCATATCTAGTTCAACTCTGCTTAGGAAAATGACAAGATCAGTAGCTCCTCTTCAGTCCAATACACTGTACTTGCTAGGAACAGACATGAGTGCTATTTGCACTGTGTATGGCAAGGGGAGCGCAATAGTGACTTTCCTTACCAGAAAACAACTCTTGCTCATAAACCAAAAACTGCATGTTATTCAACTCCATTTAGGACTGGGAAACAAATGCTAGCTTGCCTTACAAGAAACACACTCTGCTTTTGAGAAAAGAGCACTCTTCTACTCTACTGTGTTTCCTAAGTTTTCTGAACAGTGAGCTTCTTCAGAACAAAAGAACTGTGCTTCCTACACACATGGGCCATGTCTAGTTCAACTCTGCTTAGGAAACTGACAAGAACAGTAGCTCTTCTTCAGTCCAATACACTGTACTAGCTGGGAACAGAAGCGAGTGCTATTTGCACTGTGTATGGCAAAGGGAGAGCAATAGTGATTTTCCTTACCAGAAAACAACTCTTGCTCATAGGACAAAAAACTGCATGTGTCTCAACTCCTTTTAGGACTGGGAAACAAATGATAGCTCGCCTTACAAGAAACACACTCTGCTTTTGAGAAAAGAGCACTCTTCTACTGTACTGTGTTTCCTAAGTTTTCCGAACAGTGAGCTTGTTCAGAACAAAAGAACTGTGCTTCCTACACATGGGCCATATCTAGTTCAACTCTGCTTAGGAAACTGACAAGAACAGTAGCTCCTCTTCAGTCCAATACACTGTACTTGCTGGGAACAGACGCGTGTGCTATTTGCACTGTGTATGGCAATGGAAGCGCAATAGTGACTTTCCTTACCAGAAAACAACTCTTGCTTGTAGGACCAGAAAGTGCATGGGATTCAACTTCATTTTTGACGGGGAAACCAACACTAGCTCTCCTTACAAGAAACACACTCTGCTTTTGACAAAAGAGCACTCTTCTACTCTACTTTTTTTCATATGGGGTCTCAACAGTGATCTTGCTCTGAACAAAAGCACTGTGCTACCTACATACACGGGCCATATCTAGTTCAACTCTGCTTAGGAAACTGACAAGATCAGTAGCTCCTCTTCAGTCCAATACACTGTACTTGCTGGGAACAGATGTGAGTGCTATTTGCACTGTGTATGGCAATGGGAGCGCAATAGTGACTTTCCTTACCAGAAAACAACTGTTGCTCTTAAACCAAAAACTGCATGTGATTCAACTCCATTTAGGAATGGGAAACAAACGCTAGCTCGCCTTAAAAGAAACACACTCTGCTTTTGAGAAAAGAGCACTCTTCTACTCTACGGTGTTTCCTATGGTGTCTGAACAGTGAGCTTGCTTTGAACAAAAGAACTGTGCTTCCTACATACACGGGCCATATCTAGTTCAACTCTACTTAGGAAACTGACAAGAACAGTAGCTCCTCTTCAGTCCAATACACTGTACTAGCTGGGAACAGACGTGAGTGCTATTTGCACTGTGTATGGCAAAGGGAGCACAATAGTGAATTTCCTTACCAGAAAACAACTCTTGCTCATAGGACCAAAAACTGCATGTGTCTCAACTCCTTTTAGGACTGGGAAGCAAATGCTAGCTCGCCTTACAAGAAACACACTCTGCTTTTGCGAAAAGAGCACTCTTCTACTCTACTTTTTTTCCTATGGGGTCTCAACAGTGAGCTTGCTCAGAACAAAAGAACTGTGCTTCCTACATACACGGGCCTTATCTAGTTCAACTCTGCTTAGGAAACTGACAAGATCAGTAGCTCCTCTTCAGTCCAATACACTGTACTTGCTAGGAACAGACATGAGTGCTATTTGCACTGTGTATGGCAAGGGGAGCGCAATAGTGACTTTCCTTACCAGAAAACAACTCTTGCTCATAAACCAAAAACTGCATGTTATTCAACTCCATTTAGGACTGGGAAACAAATGCTAGCTTGCCTTACAAGAAACACACTCTGCTTTTGAGAAAAGAGCACTCTTCTACTCTACTGTGTTTCCTAAGTTTTCTGAACAGTGAGCTTCTTCAGAACAAAAGAACTGTGCTTCCTACACACATGGGCCATGTCTAGTTCAACTCTGCTTAGGAAACTGACAAGAACTGTAGCTCCTCTTCAGTCCAATACACTATACTTGCTGGGAACAGACACGAGTGCTATTTGCACTGTGTATGGTAATGGGAACTCAATAGTGACTTTCCTTACCAGAAAACAGCTCTTGCTAGTAGGACCGAAAACTGCATGTGATTCAACTCCATTTAGAACTGGGAAACAAACACTAGCTCGCCTTACAAGAAACACACTCTGCTTTTGAGAAAAGAGCACTCTTCTATTCTATTGTGTTTCCTATAGGGCCAGAACAGTGAGCTTGCTCAGAACAAAAGAACTGTGCTTCCTAGACACACGGGCCATGTCTAGTTCAATTCTGCTTAGGAAACTGACAAGAACAGTAGATCCTCTTCAGTCCAATACACTGTACATGCTGCTAACAGACGCTAGTGCTATGTGCCCTGTGTATAACAATGGGAGCGCAATAGTGACTCTTCTTATCAGAAAACAACTCTTGCTCGTAGGACCAGAAACTGCAGGAGAATCAACTCCATTTAGGACTGGGAAACAAACACTAGCTCGCCTTACAAGAACCACACTCTGCTTTTGAGAAAAGAGCACTCTTCTACTCTACTTTTTTTCCTATGGGGTCCGAACAGTGAGCTTGCTCAGAACAAAAGAACTGTGCTTCCTACACACACAGGCCATAACTAGTTCAACTCTGCGTAGGAAACTGACAAGATCAATAGCTCCTCTTCACTCCAATACACTGTACTTGCTGGGAACAGACGCGTGTGCTCTTTTCACTGTCTATGGAAATGGGAGCGCAATGGTGACTTTCCTTACCAGAAAACAACTCTTGCTCGTAGGACCAGAAACTGCATGGGATTCAACTCCATTTAGGACTGGGAAACAAAAGGTAGCTCGCCTTAAAAGAAACACACTCTGCTTCGGAGAAAAGAGCACTCTTCTACTATACTGTGTTTCCTAAGTTTTCCGAACAGTGAGCTTGTTCAGAACAAAAGAACTGTGCTTCCTACACATTTGCCATATCTAGTTCAACTCTGCTTAGGAAACTGACAAGAACAGTAGCTCCTCTTCAGTCCAATACACTGTACTTGCTGGGAACAGACGCGTCTGCTATTTGCACTGTGTATGGCAATGGAAGCGCAATAGTGACTTTCCTTACCAGAAAACAACTCTTGCTTGTAGGACCAGAAAGTGCACGGGATTCAACTTCATTTCTGACTGGGAAACCAACACTAGCTAGCCTTACAAGAAACACACTCTGCTTTTGACAAAAGAGCACTCTTCTACTCTACTTTTTTTCCTATGGTGTCTCAACAGTGAGCTTGCTCAGAACAAAAGAACTGTGCTTCCTACATACACGGACAATATATAGTTCAACTCTGCTTAGGAAACTGACAAGATCAGTAGCTCCTCTTCAGTCCAATACACTGTACTTGCTGGGAACAGACGTGAGTGCTATTTGCACTTTGTATGGCAACGGGAGCGCAATAGTGACTTTCCTTACCAGAAAACAACTGTTGCTCTTAAACCAAAAACTGCATGTGATTCAACTCCATTTAGGAATGGGAAACAAACGCTAACTCGCCTTAAAAGAAACACACTCTGCTTTTGAGAAAAGAGCACTCTTCTACTCTACGGTGTTTCCTATGGAGTCTGAACAGTGAGCTTGCTTTGAACAAAAGAACTGTGCTTCCTACATACACGGGCCATATCTAGTTCAACTCTACTTAGGAAACTGACAAGAACAGTAGCTCCTCTTCAGTCCAATACACTGTACTAGCTGGGAACAGACGAGAGTGCTATTTGCACTGTGTATGGCAAAGGGAGCACAATATTGACTTTCCTTACCAGAAAACAACTCTTGCTCATAGGACCAAAAACTGCATGTGTCTCAACTCCTTTTAGGACTGGGAAACAAATGCTAGCTCGCCTTACAAGAAACACACTCTGCTTTTGCGAAAAGAGCACTCTTCTACTCTACTTTTTTTCCTATGGGGTCTCAACAGTGAGCTTGCTCAGAACAAAAGAACTGTGCTTCCTACATACACGGGCCATATCTAGTTCAACTATGCTTAGGAAACTGACAAGATCAGTAGCTCCTCTTCAGTCCAATACACTGTACTTGCTAGGAACAGACATGAGTGCTATTTGCACTGTGTATGGCAAGGGGAGCACAATAGTGACTTTCCTTAACAGAAAACAACTCTTGCTCGTAGGACCAGAAACTGCATGGGATTCAACTCCATTTCTGACAGGGAAACAAACACTAGCTCGCCTTACAAGAAACACACTCTGCTTTTGAGAAAAGAGCACTCTTCTACTCTACTGTGTTTCCGATGGAGTCGGAAAAGTGAGCTTGCTCAGAACAAAAGAACTGTGCTTCCTACATACACGGGCCATATCTAGTTCAACTCTGCTTAGGAAACTGACAAGAAAAGTAGCTCCTCTTCAGTCCAATACACTGTACTTGCTGTGAACAGACGCCTGTGCTATTTGCCCTGTGTATGACAATGGGAGTGCAATAGTGACTCTTCTTACCAGAAAACAACTCTTGCTCGTAGGACCAAAAACTGCATGTGATTCAACTCCTTTTAATACTGGGAAACAAACGCTAGCTCGCCTTACAAGAAACACACTCTGCTTTTGAGAAAAGAGCAGTCTTCTACTCTGCTGTGTTTCCAATGGGGTCCTTACAGTGAGCTTGCTCAGAACAAAAGAACTGTGCTTCCTATACACACGGGCCATATCTAGTTCAACTCTGCGTAGGAAACTGACAAGATCAATAGCTCCACTTCAGTCCAATACACTGTACTTGCTGGGAACAGACGCGAGTGCTATTTTCACTGTCTATGGAAATGGGAGCGCAATGGTGACTTTCCTTACCAGAAAACAACTCTTGCTCGTAGGACCAGAAACTGCATGGGATTCAACTCCATTTAGGACTGGGAAACAAAAGGTAGCTCGCCTTAAAAGAAACACACTCTGCTTCGGAGAAAAGAGCACTCTTCTACTCTACTGTGTTTCCAATGGAGTCCAAACAGTGAGCTTTCTTTGAACAAAAGAACTGTGCTTCCTACACACACGGGCCATATCTAGTTCAACTCTACTTAGGAAACTGACAAGAACAGTAGCTCTTCTTCAGTCCAATACACTGTACTAGCTGGGAACAGAAGCGAGTGCTATTTGCACTGTGTATGGCAAAGGGAGAGCAATAGTGATTTTCCTTACCAGAAAACAACTCTTGCTCGTAGGACAAAAAACTGCATGTGTCTCAACTCCTTTTAGGACTGGGAAACAAATGATAGCTCGCCTTACAAGAAACACACTCTGCTTTTGAGAAAAGAGCACTCTTCTACTGTACTGTGTTTCCTAAGTTTTCCGAACAGTGAGCTTGTTCAGAACAAAAGAACTGTGCTTCCTACACATGGGCCATATCTAGTTCAACTCTGCTTATAAAACTGACAAGAACAGTAGCTCCTCTTCAATCCAATACACTGTACTTGCTGGGAACAGACGCGAGTGCTATTTGCACTGTGTATGGCAATGGAAGCACAATAGTGACTTTCCTTACCAGAAAACAACTCTTGCTTGTAGGACCAGAAAGTGCATGGGATTCAACTTCATTTCTGACTGGGAAACCAACACTAGCTCTCCTTACAAGAAACACACTCTGCTTTTGACAAAAGAGCACTCTTCTACTCTACTTTTTTTCCTATGGGGTCTCAACAGTGAGCTTGCTCAGAACAAAAGAACTGTGCTTCCTACATACACGGGCCATATCTAGTTCAACTCTTCTTAGGCAACTGACAAGATCAGTAGCTCCTCTTCAGTCCAATACACTGTACTTGCTGGGAACAGACGTGAGTGCTGTTTGCACTGTGTATGGCAATGGGAGCACAATAGTGACTTTCCTTACCAGAAAACAACTGTTGCTCTTAAACCAAAAAATGCATGTGATTCAACTCCATTTAGGACTGGGAAACAAACGCTATCTTGCCTTAAAAGAAACACACTCTGCTTTTGAGAAAAGAGCACTCTTCTACTCTACTGTGTTTCCTATGGAGTCTGAACAGTGAGCTTGCTTTGAACAAAAGAACTGTGCTTCCTACATACACGGGCCATATCTAGTTCAACTCTACTTAGGAAACTGACAAGAACAGTAGCTCCTCTTCAGTCCAATACACTGTACTAGCTGGGAACAGACGTGAGTGCTATTTGCACTGTGTATGGCAAAGGGAGCACAATAGTGACTTTCCTTACCAGAAAACAACTCTTGCTCATAGGACCAAAAACTGCATGTGTCTCAACTCCTTTTAGGACTGGGAAACAAATGCTAGCTCGCCTTACAAGAAGCACACTCTGCTTTTGGGAAAAGAGCACTCTTCTACTCTACTGTGTTTCCTAAGTTTTCCGAACAGTGAGCTTCTTCAGAACAAAAGAACTGTGCTTCCTACACACACGGGCCATATCTAGTTCAACTCTGCTTAGGAAACTGACAAGAACTGTAGCTCCTCTTCAGTCCAATACACTGTACTTGCTGGGAACAGACACGAGTGCTATTTGCACTGTGTATGGTAATGGGAACTCAATAGTGACTTTCCTTACCAGAAAAGAAGCTCTTGCTTGTAGGACCGAAAACTGCATGTGATTCAACTCCATTTAGAACTGGGAAACAAACACTAGCTCGCCTTACAAGAAACACACTGTGCTTTTGAGAAAAGAGCACTCTTCTACTCTATTGTGTTTCCTATAGGGCCAGAACAGTGAGCTTGCTCAGTACAAAAGAACTGTGCTTCCTAGACACACGGGCCATGTCTAGTTCAATTCTGCTTAGGAAACTGACAAGAACAGTAGATCCTCTTCAGTCCAATACACTGTACATGCTGCTAACAGACGCTAGTGCTATTTGCCCTGTGTATGACAATGGGAGAGCAATAGTGACTCTTCTTATCAGAAAACAACTCTTGCTCATAGGACCAGAAACTGCATGAGAATCAACTCCATTTAGGACTGGGAAACAAACACTAGCTCGCCTTACAAGAAACACACTCTGCTTTTGAGAAAAGAGCACTCTTCTACTCTACTTTTTTTCCTATGGGGTCCGAACAGTGAGCTTGCTCAGAACAAAAGAACTGTGCTTCCTACACACACAGGCCATAACTAGTTCAACTCTGCGTAGGAAACTGACAAGATCAATAGCTCCTCTTCACTCCAATACACTGTACTTGCTGGGAACAGACGCGAGTGCTATTTTCACTGTCTATGGAAATGGGAGCGCAATGGTGACTTTCCTTACCAGAAAACAACTCTTGCTCGTAGGACCAGAAACTGCATGGGATTCAATTCCATTTAGGACTGGGAAACAAAAGGTAGCTCGCCTTAAAAGAAACACACTCTGCTTCGGAGAAAAGAGCACTCTTCTACTCTACTGTGTTTCCTATGGAGTCCAAACAGTGAGCTTGCTTTGAACAAAAGAACTGTGCTTCCTACACACACGGGCCCTATCTAGTTCAACTCTACTTAGGAAACTGACAAGAACAGTAGCTCTTCTTCAGTCCAATACACTGTACTAGCTGGGAACAGAAGCGAGTGCTATTTGCACTGTGTATGGCAAAGGGAGAGCAATAGTGATTTTCCTTACCAGAAAACAACTCTTGCTCATAGGACAAAAAACTGCATGTGTCTCAACTCCTTTTAGGACTGGGAAACAAATGATAGCTCGCCTTACAAGAAACACACTCTGCTTTTGAGAAAAGAGCACTCTTCTACTGTACTGTGTTTCCTAAGTTTTCCGAACAGTGAGCTTGTTCAGAACAAAAGAACTGTGCTTCCTACACATGGGCCATATCTAGTTCAACTCTGCTTAGGAAACTGACAAGAACAGTAGCTCCTCTTCAGTCCAATACACTGTACTTGCTGGGAACAGACGCGTGTGCTATTTGCACTGTGTATGGCAATGGAAGCGCAATAGTGACTTTCCTTACCAGAAAACAACTCTTGCTTGTAGGACCAGAAAGTGCATGGGATTCAACTTCATTTTTGACGGGGAAACCAACACTAGCTCTCCTTACAAGAAACACACTCTGCTTTTGACAAAAGAGCACTCTTCTACTCTACTTTTTTTCCTATGGGGTCTCAACAGTGATCTTGCTCTGAACAAAAGCACTGTGCTACCTACATACACGGGCCATATCTAGTTCAACTCTGCTTAGGAAACTGACAAGATCAGTAGCTCCTCTTCAGTCCAATACACTGTACTTGCTGGGAACAGATGTGAGTGCTATTTGCACTGTGTATGGCAATGGGAGCGCAATAGTGACTTTCCTTACCAGAAAACAACTGTTGCTCTTAAACCAAAAACTGCATGTGATTCAACTCCATTTAGGAATGGGAAACAAACGCTAGCTCGCCTTAAAAGAAACACACTCTGCTTTTGAGAAAAGAGCACTCTTCTACTCTACGGTGTTTCCTATGGTGTCTGAACAGTGAGCTTGCTTTGAACAAAAGAACTGTGCTTCCTACATACACGGGCCATATCTAGTTCAACTCTACTTAGGAAACTGACAAGAACAGTAGCTCCTCTTCAGTCCAATACACTGTACTAGCTGGGAACAGACGAGAGTGCTATTTGCACTGTGTATGGCAAAGGGAGCACAATAGTGAATTTCCTTACCAGAAAACAACTCTTGCTCATAGGACCAAAAACTGCATGTGTCTCAACTCCTTTTAGGACTGGGAAGCAAATGCTAGCTCGCCTTACAAGAAACACACTCTGCTTTTGCGAAAAGAGCACTCTTCTACTCTACTTTTTTTCCTATGGGGTCTCAACAGTGAGCTTGCTCAGAACAAAAGAACTGTGCTTCCTACATACACGGGCCATATCTAGTTCAACTCTGCTTAGGAAACTGACAAGATCAGTAGCTCCTCTTCAGTCCAATACACTGTACTTGCTAGGAACAGACATGAGTGCTATTTGCACTGTGTATGGCAAGGGGAGCGCAATAGTGACTTTCCTTACCAGAAAACAACTCTTGCTCATAAACCAAAAAATGCATGTTATTCAACTCCATTTAGGACTGGGAAACAAATGCTAGCTTGCCTTACAAGAAACACACTCTGCTTTTGAGAAAAGAGCACTCTTCTACTCTACTGTGTTTCCTAAGTTTTCTGAACAGTGAGCTTCTTCAGAACAAAAGAACTGTGCTTCCTACACACATGGGCCATGTCTAGTTCAACTCTGCTTAGGAAACTGACAAGAACAGTAGCTCTTCTTCAGTCCAATACACTGTACTAGCTGGGAACAGAAGCGAGTGCTATTTGCACTGTGTATGGCAAAGGGAGAGCAATAGTGATTTTCCTTACCAGAAAACAACTCTTGCTCATAGGACAAAAAACTGCATGTGTCTCAACTCCTTTTAGGACTGGGAAACAAATGATAGCTCGCCTTACAAGAAACACACTCTGCTTTTGAGAAAAGAGCACTCTTCTACTGTACTGTGTTTCCTAAGTTTTCCGAACAGTGAGCTTGTTCAGAACAAAAGAACTGTGCTTCCTACACATGGGCCATATCTAGTTCAACTCTGCTTAGGAAACTGACAAGAACAGTAGCTCCTCTTCAGTCCAATACACTGTACTTGCTGGGAACAGACGCGTGTGCTATTTGCACTGTGTATGGCAATGGAAGCGCAATAGTGACTTTCCTTACCAGAAAACAACTCTTGCTTGTAGGACCAGAAAGTGCATGGGATTCAACTTCATTTTTGACGGGGAAACCAACACTAGCTCTCCTTACAAGAAACACACTCTGCTTTTGACAAAAGAGCACTCTTCTACTCTACTTTTTTTCCTATGGGGTCTCAACAGTGATCTTGCTCTGAACAAAAGCACTGTGCTACCTACATACACGGGCCATATCTAGTTCAACTCTGCTTAGGAAACTGACAAGATCAGTAGCTCCTCTTCAGTCCAATACACTGTACTTGCTGGGAACAGATGTGAGTGCTATTTGCACTGTGTATGGCAATGGGAGCGCAATAGTGACTTTCCTTACCAGAAAACAACTGTTGCTCTTAAACCAAAAACTGCATGTGATTCAACTCCATTTAGGAATGGGAAACAAACGCTAGCTCGCCTTAAAAGAAACACACTCTGCTTTTGAGAAAAGAGCACTCTTCTACTCTACGGTGTTTCCTATGGTGTCTGAACAGTGAGCTTGCTTTGAACAAAAGAACTGTGCTTCCTACATACACGGGCCATATCTAGTTCAACTCTACTTAGGAAACTGACAAGAACAGTAGCTCCTCTTCAGTCCAATACACTGTACTAGCTGGGAACAGACGAGAGTGCTATTTGCACTGTGTATGGCAAAGGGAGCACAATAGTGAATTTCCTTACCAGAAAACAACTCTTGCTCATAGGACCAAAAACTGCATGTGTCTCAACTCCTTTTAGGACTGGGAAGCAAATGCTAGCTCGCCTTACAAGAAACACACTCTGCTTTTGCGAAAAGAGCACTCTTCTACTCTACTTTTTTTCCTATGGGGTCTCAACAGTGAGCTTGCTCAGAACAAAAGAACTGTGCTTCCTACATACACGGGCCATATCTAGTTCAACTCTGCTTAGGAAACTGACAAGATCAGTAGCTCCTCTTCAGTCCAATACACTGTACTTGCTAGGAACAGACATGAGTGCTATTTGCACTGTGTATGTCAAGGGGAGCGCAATAGTGACTTTCCTTACCAGAAAACAACTCTTGCTCATAAACCAAAAACTGCATGTTATTCAACTCCATTTAGGACTGGGAAACAAATGCTAGCTTGCCTTACAAGAAACACACTCTGCTTTTGAGAAAAGAGCACTCTTCTACTCTACTGTGTTTCCTAAGTTTTCTGAACAGTGAGCTTCTTCAGAACAAAAGAACTGTGCTTCCTACACACATGGGCCATGTCTAGTTCAACTCTGCTTAGGAAACTGACAAGAACTGTAGCTCCTCTTCAGTCCAATACACTATACTTGCTGGGAACAGACACGAGTGCTATTTGCACTGTGTATGGTAATGGGAACTCAATAGTGACTTTCCTTACCAGAAAACAGCTCTTGCTAGTAGGACCGAAAACTGCATGTGATTCAACTCCATTTAGAACTGGGAAACAAACACTAGCTCGCCTTACAAGAAACACACTCTGCTTTTGAGAAAAGAGCACTCTTCTATTCTATTGTGTTTCCTATAGGGCCAGAACAGTGAGCTTGCTCAGAACAAAAGAACTGTGCTTCCTAGACACACGGGCCATGTCTAGTTCAATTCTGCTTAGGAAACTGACAAGAACAGTAGATCCTCTTCAGTCCAATACACTGTACATGCTGCTAACAGACGCTAGTGCTATGTGCCCTGTGTATAACAATGGGAGCGCAATAGTGACTCTTCTTATCAGAAAACAACTCTTGCTCGTAGGACCAGAAACTGCAGGAGAATCAACTCCATTTAGGACTGGGAAACAAACACTAGCTCGCCTTACAAGAAACACACTCTGCTTTTGAGAAAAGAGCACTCTTCTACTCTACTTTTTTTCCTATGGGTTCAGAACAGTGAGGTTGCTCAGAACAAAAGAACTGTGCTTCCTACACACACAGGCCATAACTAGTTCAACTCTGCGTAGGAAACTGACAAGATCAATAGCTCCTCTTCACTCCAATACACTGTACTTGCTGGGAACAGACGCGTGTGCTGTTTTCACTGTCTATGGAAATGGGAGCGCAATGGTGACTTTCCTTACCAGAAAACAACTCTTGCTCGTAGGACCAGAAACTGCATGGGATTCAACTCCATTTAGGACTGGGAAACAAAAGGTAGCTCGCCTTAAAAGAAACACACTCTGCTTCGGAGAAAAGAGCACTCTTCTACTGTACTGTGTTTCCTAAGTTTTCCGAACAGTGAGCTTGTTCAGAACAAAAGAACTGTGCTTAGTACACACGGGCCATATCTAGTTCAACTCTGCTTAGGAAACTGACAAGAACAGTAGCTCCTCTTCAGTCCAATACACTGTACTTGCTGGGAACAGACGCGTCTGCTATTTGCACTGTGTATGGCAATGGAAGCGCAATAGTGACTTTCCTTACCAGAAAACAACTCTTGCTTGTAGGACCAGAAAGTGCATGGGATTCAACTTCATTTCTGACTGGGAAACCAACACTAGCTAGCCTTACAAGAAACACACTCTGCTTTTGACAAAAGAGCACTCTTCTACTCTACTTTTTTTCCTATGGGGTCTCAACAGTGAGCTTGCTCAGAACAAAAGAACTGTGCTTCCTACATACACGGACAATATATAGTTCAACTCTGCTTAGGAAACTGACAAGATCAGTAGCTCCTCTTCAGTCCAATACACTGTACTTGCTGGGAACAGACGTGAGTGCTATTTGCACTTTGTATGGCAATGGGAGCGCAATAGTGACTTTCCTTACCAGAAAACAACTGTTGCTCTTAAACCAAAAACTGCATGTGATTCAACTCCATTTAGGAATGGGAAACAAACGCTAGCTCGCCTTAAAAGAAACACACTCTGCTTTTGAGAAAAGAGCACTCTTCTACTCTACGGTGTTTCCTATGGTGTCTGAACAGTGAGCTTGCTTTGAACAAAAGAACTGTGCTTCCTACATACACGGGCCATATCTAGTTCAACTCTACTTAGGAAACTGACAAGAACAGTAGCTCCTCTTCAGTCCAATACACTGTACTAGCTGGGAACAGACGAGAGTGCTATTTGCACTGTGTATGGCAAAGGGAGCACAATAGTGAATTTCCTTACCAGAAAACAACTCTTGCTCATAGGACCAAAAACTGCATGTGTCTCAACTCCTTTTAGGACTGGGAAGCAAATGCTAGCTCGCCTTACAAGAAACACACTCTGCTTTTGCGAAAAGAGCACTCTTCTACTCTACTTTTTTTCCTATGGGGTCTCAACAGTGAGCTTGCTCAGAACAAAAGAACTGTGCTTCCTACATACACGGGCCATATCTAGTTCAACTCTGCTTAGGAAACTGACAAGATCAGTAGCTCCTCTTCAGTCCAATACACTGTACTTGCTAGGAACAGACATGAGTGCTATTTGCACTGTGTATGGCAAGGGGAGCGCAATAGTGACTTTCCTTACCAGAAAACAACTCTTGCTCATAAACCAAAAACTGCATGTTATTCAACTCCATTTAGGACTGGGAAACAAATGCTAGCTTGCCTTACAAGAAACACACTCTGCTTTTGAGAAAAGAGCACTCTTCTACTCTACTGTGTTTCCTAAGTTTTCTGAACAGTGAGCTTCTTCAGAACAAAAGAACTGTGCTTCCTACACACATGGGCCATGTCTAGTTCAACTCTGCTTAGGAAACTGACAAGAACTGTAGCTCCTCTTCAGTCCAATACACTATACTTGCTGGGAACAGACACGAGTGCTATTTGCACTGTGTATGGTAATGGGAACTCAATAGTGACTTTCCTTACCAGAAAACAGCTCTTGCTAGTAGGACCGAAAACTGCATGTGATTCAACTCCATTTAGAACTGGGAAACAAACACTAGCTCGCCTTACAAGAAACACACTCTGCTTTTGAGAAAAGAGCACTCTTCTATTCTATTGTGTTTCCTATAGGGCCAGAACAGTGAGCTTGCTCAGAACAAAAGAACTGTGCTTCCTAGACACACGGGCCATGTCTAGTTCAATTCTGCTTAGGAAACTGACAAGAACAGTAGATCCTCTTCAGTCCAATACACTGTACATGCTGCTAACAGACGCTAGTGCTATGTGCCCTGTGTATAACAATGGGAGCGCAATAGTGACTCTTCTTATCAGAAAACAACTCTTGCTCGTAGGACCAGAAACTGCAGGAGAATCAACTCCATTTAGGACTGGGAAACAAACACTAGCTCGCCTTACAAGAAACACACTCTGCTTTTGAGAAAAGAGCACTCTTCTACTCTACTTTTTTTCCTATGGGTTCAGAACAGTGAGGTTGCTCAGAACAAAAGAACTGTGCTTCCTACACACACAGGCCATAACTAGTTCAACTCTGCGTAGGAAACTGACAAGATCAATAGCTCCTCTTCACTCCAATACACTGTACTTGCTGGGAACAGACGCGTGTGCTGTTTTCACTGTCTATGGAAATGGGAGCGCAATGGTGACTTTCCTTACCAGAAAACAACTCTTGCTCGTAGGACCAGAAACTGCATGGGATTCAACTCCATTTAGGACTGGGAAACAAAAGGTAGCTCGCCTTAAAAGAAACACACTCTGCTTCGGAGAAAAGAGCACTCTTCTACTGTACTGTGTTTCCTAAGTTTTCCGAACAGTGAGCTTGTTCAGAACAAAAGAACTGTGCTTAGTACACACGGGCCATATCTAGTTCAACTCTGCTTAGGAAACTGACAAGAACAGTAGCTCCTCTTCAGTCCAATACACTGTACTTGCTGGGAACAGACGCGTCTGCTATTTGCACTGTGTATGGCAATGGAAGCGCAATAGTGACTTTCCTTACCAGAAAACAACTCTTGCTTGTAGGACCAGAAAGTGCATGGGATTCAACTTCATTTCTGACTGGGAAACCAACACTAGCTAGCCTTACAAGAAACACACTCTGCTTTTGACAAAAGAGCACTCTTCTACTCTACTTTTTTTCCTATGGGGTCTCAACAGTGAGCTTGCTCAGAACAAAAGAACTGTGCTTCCTACATACACGGACAATATATAGTTCAACTCTGCTTAGGAAACTGACAAGATCAGTAGCTCCTCTTCAGTCCAATACACTGTACTTGCTGGGAACAGACGTGAGTGCTATTTGCACTTTGTATGGCAATGGGAGCGCAATAGTGACTTTCCTTACCAGAAAACAACTGTTGCTCTTAAACCAAAAACTGCATGTGATTCAACTCCATTTAGGAATGGGAAACAAACGCTAGCTCGCCTTAAAAGAAACACACTCTGCTTTTGAGAAAAGAGCACTCTTCTACTCTACGGTGTTTCCTATGGAGTCTGAACAGTGAGCTTGCTTTGAACAAAAGAACTGTGCTTCCTACATACACGGGCCATATCTAGTTCAACTCTACTTAGGAAACTGACAAGAACAGTAGCTCCTCTTCAGTCCAATACACTGTACTAGCTGGGAACAGACGAGAGTGCTATTTGCACTGTGTATGTCAAAGGGAGCACAATAGTGAATTTCCTTACCAGAAAACAACTCTTGCTCATAGGACCAAAAACTGCATGTGTCTCAACTCCTTTTAGTACTGGGAAACAAATGCTAGCTCGCCTTACAAGAAACACACTCTGCTTTTGCAAAAAGAGCACTCTTCTACTCTACTTTTTTTCCTATGGGGTCTCAACAGTGAGCTTGCTCAGAACAAAAGAACTGTGCTTCCTACATACACGGGCCATATCTAGTTCAACTATGCTTAGGAAACTGACAAGATCAGTAGCTCCTCTTCAGTCCAATACACTGTACTTGCTAGGAACAGACATGAGTGCTATTTGCACTGTGTATGGCAAGGGGAGCGCAATAGTGACTTTCCTTACCAGAAAACAACTCTTGCTCGTAGGACCAGAAACTGCATGGGATTCAACTCCATTTCTGACTGGGAAACAAACACTAGCTCGCCTTACAAGAAACACACTCTGCTTTTGAGAAAAGAGCACTCTTCTACTCTACTGTGTTTCCTATGGAGTCCGAAAAGTGAGCTTGCTCAGAACAAAAGAACTGTGCTTCCTACACACACGGGCCATATCTAGTTCAACTCTGCTTAGGAAACTGACAAGAACAGTAGCTCCTCTTCAGTCCAATACACTGTACTTGCTGAGAACAGACGCGTGTGCTATTTGCCCTGTGTATGACAATGGGAGTGCAATAGTGACTCTTCTTACCAGAAAACAACTCTTGCTCGTAGGACCAAAAACTGCATGTGATTCAACTCCTTTTAATACTGGGAAACAAACGCTAGCTCGCCTTACAAGAAACACACTCTGCTTTTGAGAAAAGAGCAGTCTTCTACTCTACTGTGTTTCCAATGGGGTCCTTACAGTGAGCTTGCTCAGAACAAAAGAACTGTGCTTGCTATACACACGGGCCATATCTAGTTCAACTCTGTTTAGGAAACTGACAAGAAAAGAGCTCCTCTTCAGTCCAATACACTGTATTTGCTGTGAACAGACGCGAGTGCTATTTGCACTGTGTACGGCAATGAGAGCACAATAGTGACTTTCCTTACCAGAAAACAACTCTTGCTCGTAGGACAAAAAACTGCATGTGATTCAACTCCATTTAGAACTGGAAAATAAACGCTAGCTCGCCTTACAAGAAACACACTCTGCTTTTGAAAAAAGAGCACACTTCTACTCTACTGTGTTTCCTATGGGGTCCGAACAGTGAGCTTGCTCAGTACAGAAGAACTGTGCTTCCTACACACACGGCCATATCTAGTTAAATTCTGCTTAAAAAACTGACAAGAACAGTAGCTCCTCTTCAGTCCAATACACTGTAATTGCTGGGAACAGACGCGTGTGCTATTTGCTTTGTGTATGACAATGGGAGCGCAATAGTGACTCTTCTTAAGAGAAAACAACTCTTGCTCATAGAACCAGAAACTGCATGGGATTCAACTCCATTTCTGACTGGAAAACAAACACTAGCTCTCCTTACAAGAAACACACTCTGCTTTTGAGAAAAGAGCACTCTTCTACTCTACTGTGTTTCCTATGGAGTCTGAACAGTGAGCTTGCTTTGAACAAAAGAACTGTGCTTCCTACATACACGGGCCATATCTAGTTCAACTCTACTTAGGAAACTGACAAGAACAGTAGCTCCTCTTCAGTCCAATACACTGTATTAGCTGGGAACAGACGCGAGTGCTATTTGCACTGTGTATGGCAAAGGGAGCACAATAGTGACTTTCCTTACCAGAACACAACTCTTGCTCGTAGGACCGAAAACTGCATGTGATTCAACTCCATTTAGAACTGGGAAATAAATGTTAGCTCGCCTTACAAGAAACAGACTCTGCTTTTGAGAAAAGAGCACTCTTCTATGGCCAGAACAGTGAGCTTGCTCAGAACAAAAGAACTGTGCTTCCGACACACACGGCCATATCTAGATCAATTCTGCTTAGGAACCTGACAAGAACCGTAGATTCTTTTCAGTCCAATACACTTTACATGCTGGGAACAGACGCGAGTGCTATTTGCCCTGTGCATGACAATGGGAGCGTAATAGTGACTCTTCTTACCAGAAAACAACTCTTGCTCGTAGGACCAAAAACTGCATGTGATTCAACTCCTTTTAGGACTGGGAAACAAACGCTAGCTCGACTTACAAGAAACACACTCTGCTTTTGAGAAAAGACACTCTTCTACTCTACTGTGTTTCCTATGTGATCCGAACAGTGAGCTTGCTGAGAACAAAAGAACTGTGCTTCCTACACACAAGGGCCATATATAGTTCAACTCTGCTTAGCAAACTGACAAGGAGAGTAGCTCCTGTTCAGTCCAATACACTGTGAATGCTGGGAACAGTCGCCAGTGCTATTTGCTCTGTGTATGACAATGGGAACGCAATAGTGACTCTTCTTTCTAGAAAACAACTCTTGCTCGTAGGACCAAAAACTGCATGTGATTCAACTCCTTTTAGGACTGGGAAACAAACGCTAGCTTGCCTTACAAGAAACACACTCTGCTGTTGAGAAAAGAGCACTCTTCTACTTTTCCTTTTTT
Organism: Peromyscus eremicus; assembly: GCF_949786415.1. Lineage (NCBI taxonomy): Eukaryota > Metazoa > Chordata > Mammalia > Rodentia > Cricetidae > Peromyscus > Peromyscus eremicus. Next base: position 14,592 of record NW_026736410.1, on the reverse strand, counting down.
CCTATGGGGTCTGAACAGTGAGCTTGGTCAGAACAAAAGAACTGTGCTTCCTACACACACGGGCCATATCTAATTCAACTCTGCTTAGGAAACTGACAAGAACAGTAGCTCCTCTTCAGTCCAATACACTGTACTTGCTGGGAACAGACGCGAGTGCTATTTGCACTGTGTATGGTAATGGGAAGTCAATAGTGACTTTCCTTACCAGAAAACAACTCTTGCTCGTAGGACCAAAAACTGCATGTGATTCAACTCCATTTAGGACTGGGAAACAAACGCTAGCTCGCCTTACAAGAAACACACTCTGCTTTTGAGAAAAGAGCACTCTTCTACTCTACTGTGTTTCCTATGGGGTCCGAACAGTGAGCTTGCTCAGAACAAAAGAACTGTGCTTCCTACACACGGCCCATATCTAGTTCAACTCTGCTTAGGAAACTGACAAGAAAAGAGCTCCTCTTCAGTCCAATACACTGTACTTGCTGTGAATAGACGCGAGTGCTATTTGCACTGTGTATGGCAAAGGGGAACGCAATAATGACTTTCCTTACCAGAAAAAAACTCATGCTCATAGGACCAAAAACTGCATGTGTCTCAACTCCTTTTAGGACTGGGAAACAAATGCTAGCTCGCCTTACAAGAAACACACTCTGCTTTTGCGAAAAGAGCACTCTTCTACTCTACTTTTTTTCCTATGGGGTCTCAACAGTGAGCTTGCTCAGAACAAAAGAACTGTGCTTCCTATATACACGGGCCATATCTAGTTCAACTCTGCTTAGGAAACTGACAAGATCAGTAGCTCCTCTTCAGTCCAATACACTGTACTTGCTGGGAACAGACGTGAGTGTATTTGCACTGTGTATGGCAAGGGGAGCGCAATAGTGACTTTCCTTACCAGAAAACAACTCTTGCTCGTAGGACCAGAAACTGCATGGGATTCAACTCCATTTCTGACTGGGAAACAAACACTAGCTCGCCTTACAAGAAACACACTCTGCTTTTGAGAAAAGAGCACTCTTCTACTCTACTGTGTTTCCTATGGAGTCCGAAAAGTGAGCTTGCTCAGAACAAAAGAACTGTGCTTCCTACACACACGGGCCATATCTAGTTCAACTCTGCTTAGGAAACTGACAAGAACAGTAGCTCCTCTTCAGTCCAATACACTGTACTTGCTGTGAACAGACGCGTGTGCTATTTGCCCTGTGTATGACAATGGGAGTGCAATAGTGACTCTTCTTACCAGAAAACAACTCTTGCTCGTAGGACCAAAAACTGCATGTGATTCAACTCCTTTTAATACTGGGAAACAAACGCTAGCTCGCCTTACAAGAAACACACTCTGCTTTTGAGAAAAGAGCAGTCTTCTACTCTACTGTGTTTCCAATGGGGTCCTTACAGTGAGCTTGCTCAGAACAAAAGAACTGTGCTTGCTATACACACGGGCCATATCTAGTTCAACTCTGTTTAGGAAACTGACAAGAAAAGAGCTCCTCTTCAGTCCAATACACTGTATTTGCTGTGAACAGACGCGAGTGCTATTTGCACCGTGTATGGCAATGGGAGCACAATAGTGACTTTCCTTACCAGAAAACAACTCTTGCTCGTAGGACAAAAAACTGCATGTGATTCACCTCCATTTAGAACTGGAAAATAAACGCTAGCTCGCCTTACAAGAAACACACTCTGCTTTTGAAAAAAGAGCACACTTCTACTCTACTGTGTTTCCTATGCGGTCCGAAGAGTGAGCTTGCTCAGTACAGAAGAACTGTGCTTCCTACACACACGGCCAATCTAGTTAAATTCTGCTTAAAAAACTGACAAGAACAGTAGCTCCTCTTCAGTCCAATACACTGTAATTGCTGGGAACAGACGCGTGTGCTATTTGCTTTGTGTATGACAATGGGAGCGCAATAGTGACTCTTCTTAAGAGAAAACAACTCTTGCTCATAGAACCAGAAACTGCATGGGATTCAACTCCATTTCTGACTGGAAAACAAACACTAGCTCTCCTTACAAGAAACACACTCTGCTTTTGAGAAAAGAGCACTCTTCTACTCTACTGTGTTTCCTATGGAGTCTGAACAGTGAGCTTGCTTTGAACAAAAGAACTGTGCTTCCTACATACACGGGCCATATCTAGTTCAACTCTACTTAGGAAACTGACAAGAACAGTAGCTCCTCTTCAGTCCAATACACTGTATTAGCTGGGAACAGACGCGAGTGCTATTTGCACTGTGTATGGCAAAGGGAGCACAATAGTGACTTTCCTTACCAGAACACAACTCTTGCTCGTAGGACCGAAAACTGCATGTGATTCAACTCCATTTAGAACTGGGAAATAAACGTTAGCTCGCCTTACAAGAAACAGACTCTGCTTTTGAGAAAAGAGCACTCTTCTACTCTACTGTGTTTCCTATATGGCCAGAACAGTGAGCTTGCTCAGAACAAAAGAACTGTGCTTCCGACACACACGGCCATATCTAGATCAATTCTGCTTAGGAACCTGACAAGAAACGTAGATTCTTTTCAGTCCAATACACTTTACATGCTGGGAACAGACGCGAGTGCTATTTGCCCTGTGCATGACAATGGGAGCGTAATAGTGACTCTTCTTACCAGAAAACAACTCTTGCTCGTAGGACCAAAAACTGCATGTGATTCAACTCCTTTTAGGACTGGGAAACAAACGCTAGCTCGACTTACAAGAAACACACTCTGCTTTTGAGAAAAGACACTCTTCTACTCTACTGTGTTTCCTATGTGATCCGAACAGTGAGCTTGCTGAGAACAAAAGAACTGTGCTTCCTACACACAAGGGCCATATATAGTTCAACTCTGCTTAGCAAACTGACAAGGAGAGTAGCTCCTGTTCAGTCCAATACACTGTGAATGCTGGGAACAGTCGCCAGTGCTATTTGCTCTGTGTATGACAATGGGAACGCAATAGAGACTCTTCTTTCTAGAAAACAACTCTTGCTCGTAGGACCAAAAACTGCATGTGATTCAACTCCTTTTAGGACTGGGAAACAAACGCTAGCTTGCCTTACAAGAAACACACTCTGCTGTTGAGAAAAGAGCACTCTTCTACTCTACTTTTTTTCCTATGGGGTCTGAACAGTGAGCTTGCTCAGAACAAAAGAACTGTGCTTCCTACACACACGGGCCATATCTAATTCAACTCTGCTTAGGAAACTGACAAGAACAGTAGCTCCTCTTCAGTCCAATACACTGTACTTGCTGGGAACAGACGCGAGTGCTATTTGCACTGTGTATGGTAATGGGAACTCAATAGTGACTTTCCTTACCAGAAAACAACTCTTGCTCGTGGGACCAAAAACTGCATGTGATTCAACTCCATTTAGGACTGGGAAACAAACGCTAGCTCGCCTTACAAGAAACACACTCTGCTTTTGAGAAAAGAGCACTCTTCTACTCTACTGTGTTTCCTATGGGGTCCGAACAGTGAGCTTGCTCAGAACAAAAGAACTGTGCTTCCTACACACGGGCCATATCTAGTTCAACTCTGCTTAGGAAACTGACAAGAAAAGAGCTCCTCTTCAGTCCAATACACTGTACTTTCTGTGAATAGACGCGAGTGCTGTTTGCACTGTGTATGGCAAAGGGAACGCAATAATGACTTTCCTTACCAGAAAAAAACTCATGCTCGTAGGACCAAAAACTGCATGTGTCTCAACTTCTTTTAGGACTGGGAAACAAATGCTAGCTCGCCTTACAAGAAACACACTCTGCTTTTGCGAAAAGTGCACTCTTCTACTCTACTTTTTTTCCTATGGGGTCTCAACAGTGAGCTTGCTCAGAACAAAAGAACTGTGCTTTCTACATACACGGGCCATATCTAGTTCAACTCTGCTTAGGAAACTGACAAGATCAGTAGCTCCTCTTCAGTCCAATACACTGTACTTGCTGGGAACAGACGTGAGTGCTATTTGCACTGTGTATGGCAATGGGAGCGCAATAGTGACTTTCCTTACCAGAAAACAACTGTTGCTCGAAAACCAAAACTGCATGTGATTCAACTCCATTTAGGACTGGGAAACAAACGCTAGCTCACCTTAAAAGAAACACACTCTGCTTTTGAGAAAAGAGCACTCTTCTACTCTACTGTGTTTCCTATGGAGTCTGAACAGTGAGCTTGCTCAGAACAAAAGAACTGTGCTTCCTACATACACGGGCCATATCTAGTTCAACTCTGCTTAGGAAACTGACAAGATCAGTAGCTCCTCTTCAGTCCAATACACTGTACTTGCTGGGAACAGACATGAGTGCTATTTGCACTGTGTATGGCAATGGGAGCGCAATAGTGACTTTCCTTACCAGAAAAAAACTCTTGCTCGTAAACCAAAAACTGCATGGGATTCAACTCCATTTAGGACTGGGAAACAAACGCTAGCTCGCCTTACAAGAAACACACTCTGCTTTTGAGAAAAGAGCACTCTTCTATTCTACTATGTTTCCTATTGGGTCCGAACAGTGAGCTTGCTCAGAACAAAAGAACTGTGCTTCCTACACACGGGCCATATCTAGTTCAACTCTGCTTAGGAAACTGACAAGAAAAGAGCTCCTCTTCAGTCCAATACACTGTACTTGCTGTGAACAGACGCGAGTGCTATTTGCACTGTGTATGGCAAAGGGAACGCAATAATGACTTTCCTTACCAGAAAAAAACTCATGCTCATAGGACCAAAAACTGCATGTGTCTCAACTCCTTTTAGGACTGGGAAACAAATGCTAGCTCGCCTTACAAGAAACACACTCTGCTTTTGCGAAAAGAGCACTCTTCTACTCTACTTTTTTTCCTATGGGGTCTCAACAGTGAGCTTGCTCAGAACAAAAGAACTGTGCTTCCTATATACACGGGCCATATCTAGTTCAACTCTGCTTAGGAAACTGACAAGATCAGTAGCTCCTCTTCAGTCCAATACACTGTACTTGCTGGGAACAGACGTGAGTGCTATTTGCACTGTGTATGGCAAGGGGAGCGCAATAGTGACTTTCCTTACCAGAAAACAACTCTTGCTCGTAGGACCAGAAACTGCATGGGATTCAACTCCATTTCTGACTGGGAAACAAACACTAGCTCGCCTTACAAGAAACACACTCTGCTTTTGAGAAAAGAGCACTCTTCTACTCTACTGTGTTTCCTATGGAGTCCGAAAAGTGAGCTTGCTCAGAACAAAAGAACTGTGCTTCCTACACACACGGGCCATATCTAGTTCAACTCTGCTTAGGAAACTGACAAGAACAGTAGCTCCTCTTCAGTCCAATACACTGTACTTGCTGTGAACAGACGCGTGTGCTATTTGCCCTGTGTATGACAATGGGAGTGCAATAGTGACTCTTCTTACCAGAAAACAACTCTTGCTCGTAGGACCAAAAACTGCATGTGATTCAACTCCTTTTAATACTGGGAAACAAACGCTAGCTCGCCTTACAAGAAACACACTCTGCTTTTGAGAAAAGAGCAGTCTTCTACTCTACTGTGTTTCCAATGGGGTCCTTACAGTGAGCTTGCTCAGAACAAAAGAACTGTGCTTGCTATACACACGGGCCATATCTAGTTCAACTCTGTTTAGGAAACTGACAAGAAAAGAGCTCCTCTTCAGTCCAATACACTGTATTTGCTGTGAACAGACGCGAGTGCTATTTGCACCGTGTATGGCAATGGGAGCACAATAGTGACTTTCCTTACCAGAAAACAACTCTTGCTCGTAGGACAAAAAACTGCATGTGATTCACCTCCATTTAGAACTGGAAAATAAACGCTAGCTCGCCTTACAAGAAACACACTCTGCTTTTGAAAAAAGAGCACACTTCTACTCTACTGTGTTTCCTATGCGGTCCGAAGAGTGAGCTTGCTCAGTACAGAAGAACTGTGCTTCCTACACACACGGCCAATCTAGTTAAATTCTGCTTAAAAAACTGACAAGAACAGTAGCTCCTCTTCAGTCCAATACACTGTAATTGCTGGGAACAGACGCGTGTGCTATTTGCTTTGTGTATGACAATGGGAGCGCAATAGTGACTCTTCTTAAGAGAAAACAACTCTTGCTCATAGAACCAGAAACTGCATGGGATTCAACTCCATTTCTGACTGGAAAACAAACACTAGCTCTCCTTACAAGAAACACACTCTGCTTTTGAGAAAAGAGCACTCTTCTACTCTACTGTGTTTCCTATGGAGTCTGAACAGTGAGCTTGCTTTGAACAAAAGAACTGTGCTTCCTACATACACGGGCCATATCTAGTTCAACTCTACTTAGGAAACTGACAAGAACAGTAGCTCCTCTTCAGTCCAATACACTGTATTAGCTGGGAACAGACGCGAGTGCTATTTGCACTGTGTATGGCAAAGGGAGCACAATAGTGACTTTCCTTACCAGAACACAACTCTTGCTCGTAGGACCGAAAACTGCATGTGATTCAACTCCATTTAGAACTGGGAAATAAACGTTAGCTCGCCTTACAAGAAACAGACTCTGCTTTTGAGAAAAGAGCACTCTTCTACTCTACTGTGTTTCCTATATGGCCAGAACAGTGAGCTTGCTCAGAACAAAAGAACTGTGCTTCCGACACACACGGCCATATCTAGATCAATTCTGCTTAGGAACCTGACAAGAAACGTAGATTCTTTTCAGTCCAATACACTTTACATGCTGGGAACAGACGCGAGTGCTATTTGCCCTGTGCATGACAATGGGAGCGTAATAGTGACTCTTCTTACCAGAAAACAACTCTTGCTCGTAGGACCAAAAACTGCATGTGATTCAACTCCTTTTAGGACTGGGAAACAAACGCTAGCTCGACTTACAAGAAACACACTCTGCTTTTGAGAAAAGACACTCTTCTACTCTACTGTGTTTCCTATGTGATCCGAACAGTGAGCTTGCTGAGAACAAAAGAACTGTGCTTCCTACACACAAGGGCCATATATAGTTCAACTCTGCTTAGCAAACTGACAAGGAGAGTAGCTCCTGTTCAGTCCAATACACTGTGAATGCTGGGAACAGTCGCCAGTGCTATTTGCTCTGTGTATGACAATGGGAACGCAATAGAGACTCTTCTTTCTAGAAAACAACTCTTGCTCGTAGGACCAAAAACTGCATGTGATTCAACTCCTTTTAGGACTGGGAAACAAACGCTAGCTTGCCTTACAAGAAACACACTCTGCTGTTGAGAAAAGAGCACTCTTCTACTCTACTTTTTTTCCTATGGGGTCTGAACAGTGAGCTTGCTCAGAACAAAAGAACTGTGCTTCCTACACACACGGGCCATATCTAATTCAACTCTGCTTAGGAAACTGACAAGAACAGTAGCTCCTCTTCAGTCCAATACACTGTACTTGCTGGGAACAGACGCGAGTGCTATTTGCACTGTGTATGGTAATGGGAACTCAATAGTGACTTTCCTTACCAGAAAACAACTCTTGCTCGTGGGACCAAAAACTGCATGTGATTCAACTCCATTTAGGACTGGGAAACAAACGCTAGCTCGCCTTACAAGAAACACACTCTGCTTTTGAGAAAAGAGCACTCTTCTACTCTACTGTGTTTCCTATGGGGTCCGAACAGTGAGCTTGCTCAGAACAAAAGAACTGTGCTTCCTACACACGGGCCATATCTAGTTCAACTCTGCTTAGGAAACTGACAAGAAAAGAGCTCCTCTTCAGTCCAATACACTGTACTTTCTGTGAATAGACGCGAGTGCTGTTTGCACTGTGTATGGCAAAGGGAACGCAATAATGACTTTCCTTACCAGAAAAAAACTCATGCTCGTAGGACCAAAAACTGCATGTGTCTCAACTTCTTTTAGGACTGGGAAACAAATGCTAGCTCGCCTTACAAGAAACACACTCTGCTTTTGCGAAAAGTGCACTCTTCTACTCTACTTTTTTTCCTATGGGGTCTCAACAGTGAGCTTGCTCAGAACAAAAGAACTGTGCTTTCTACATACACGGGCCATATCTAGTTCAACTCTGCTTAGGAAACTGACAAGATCAGTAGCTCCTCTTCAGTCCAATACACTGTACTTGCTGGGAACAGACGTGAGTGCTATTTGCACTGTGTATGGCAATGGGAGCGCAATAGTGACTTTCCTTACCAGAAAACAACTGTTGCTCGAAAACCAAAACTGCATGTGATTCAACTCCATTTAGGACTGGGAAACAAACGCTAGCTCACCTTAAAAGAAACACACTCTGCTTTTGAGAAAAGAGCACTCTTCTACTCTACTGTGTTTCCTATGGAGTCTGAACAGTGAGCTTGCTCAGAACAAAAGAACTGTGCTTCCTACATACACGGGCCATATCTAGTTCAACTCTGCTTAGGAAACTGACAAGATCAGTAGCTCCTCTTCAGTCCAATACACTGTACTTGCTGGGAACAGACGTGAGTGCTATTTGCACTGTGTATGGCAAGGGGAGCGCAATAGTGACTTTCCTTACCAGAAAACAACTCTTGCTCGTAGGACCAGAAACTGCATGGGATTCAACTCCATTTCTGACTGGGAAACAAACACTAGCTCGCCTTACAAGAAACACACTCTGCTTTTGAGAAAAGAGCACTCTTCTACTCTACTGTGTTTCCTATGGAGTCCGAAAAGTGAGCTTGCTCAGAACAAAAGAACTGTGCTTCCTACACACACGGGCCATATCTAGTTCAACTCTGCTTAGGAAACTGACAAGAACAGTAGCTCCTCTTCAGTCCAATACACTGTACTTGCTGTGAACAGACGCGTGTGCTATTTGCCCTGTGTATGACAATGGGAGTGCAATAGTGACTCTTCTTACCAGAAAACAACTCTTGCTCGTAGGACCAAAAACTGCATGTGATTCAACTCCTTTTAATACTGGGAAACAAACGCTAGCTCGCCTTACAAGAAACACACTCTGCTTTTGAGAAAAGAGCAGTCTTCTACTCTACTGTGTTTCCAATGGGGTCCTTACAGTGAGCTTGCTCAGAACAAAAGAACTGTGCTTGCTATACACACGGGCCATATCTAGTTCAACTCTGTTTAGGAAACTGACAAGAAAAGAGCTCCTCTTCAGTCCAATACACTGTATTTGCTGTGAACAGACGCGAGTGCTATTTGCACCGTGTATGGCAATGGGAGCACAATAGTGACTTTCCTTACCAGAAAACAACTCTTGCTCGTAGGACAAAAAACTGCATGTGATTCACCTCCATTTAGAACTGGAAAATAAACGCTAGCTCGCCTTACAAGAAACACACTCTGCTTTTGAAAAAAGAGCACACTTCTACTCTACTGTGTTTCCTATGCGGTCCGAAGAGTGAGCTTGCTCAGTACAGAAGAACTGTGCTTCCTACACACACGGCCAATCTAGTTAAATTCTGCTTAAAAAACTGACAAGAACAGTAGCTCCTCTTCAGTCCAATACACTGTAATTGCTGGGAACAGACGCGTGTGCTATTTGCTTTGTGTATGACAATGGGAGCGCAATAGTGACTCTTCTTAAGAGAAAACAACTCTTGCTCATAGAACCAGAAACTGCATGGGATTCAACTCCATTTCTGACTGGAAAACAAACACTAGCTCTCCTTACAAGAAACACACTCTGCTTTTGAGAAAAGAGCACTCTTCTACTCTACTGTGTTTCCTATGGAGTCTGAACAGTGAGCTTGCTTTGAACAAAAGAACTGTGCTTCCTACATACACGGGCCATATCTAGTTCAACTCTACTTAGGAAACTGACAAGAACAGTAGCTCCTCTTCAGTCCAATACACTGTATTAGCTGGGAACAGACGCGAGTGCTATTTGCACTGTGTATGGCAAAGGGAGCACAATAGTGACTTTCCTTACCAGAACACAACTCTTGCTCGTAGGACCGAAAACTGCATGTGATTCAACTCCATTTAGAACTGGGAAATAAACGTTAGCTCGCCTTACAAGAAACAGACTCTGCTTTTGAGAAAAGAGCACTCTTCTACTCTACTGTGTTTCCTATATGGCCAGAACAGTGAGCTTGCTCAGAACAAAAGAACTGTGCTTCCGACACACACGGCCATATCTAGATCAATTCTGCTTAGGAACCTGACAAGAAACGTAGATTCTTTTCAGTCCAATACACTTTACATGCTGGGAACAGACGCGAGTGCTATTTGCCCTGTGCATGACAATGGGAGCGTAATAGTGACTCTTCTTACCAGAAAACAACTCTTGCTCGTAGGACCAAAAACTGCATGTGATTCAACTCCTTTTAGGACTGGGAAACAAACGCTAGCTCGACTTACAAGAAACACACTCTGCTTTTGAGAAAAGACACTCTTCTACTCTACTGTGTTTCCTATGTGATCCGAACAGTGAGCTTGCTGAGAACAAAAGAACTGTGCTTCCTACACACAAGGGCCATATATAGTTCAACTCTGCTTAGCAAACTGACAAGGAGAGTAGCTCCTGTTCAGTCCAATACACTGTGAATGCTGGGAACAGTCGCCAGTGCTATTTGCTCTGTGTATGACAATGGGAACGCAATAGAGACTCTTCTTTCTAGAAAACAACTCTTGCTCGTAGGACCAAAAACTGCATGTGATTCAACTCCTTTTAGGACTGGGAAACAAACGCTAGCTTGCCTTACAAGAAACACACTCTGCTGTTGAGAAAAGAGCACTCTTCTACTCTACTTTTTTTCCTATGGGGTCTGAACAGTGAGCTTGCTCAGAACAAAAGAACTGTGCTTCCTACACACACGGGCCATATCTAATTCAACTCTGCTTAGGAAACTGACAAGAACAGTAGCTCCTCTTCAGTCCAATACACTGTACTTGCTGGGAACAGACGCGAGTGCTATTTGCACTGTGTATGGTAATGGGAACTCAATAGTGACTTTCCTTACCAGAAAACAACTCTTGCTCGTGGGACCAAAAACTGCATGTGATTCAACTCCATTTAGGACTGGGAAACAAACGCTAGCTCGCCTTACAAGAAACACACTCTGCTTTTGAGAAAAGAGCACTCTTCTACTCTACTGTGTTTCCTATGGGGTCCGAACAGTGAGCTTGCTCAGAACAAAAGAACTGTGCTTCCTACACACGGGCCATATCTAGTTCAACTCTGCTTAGGAAACTGACAAGAAAAGAGCTCCTCTTCAGTCCAATACACTGTACTTTCTGTGAATAGACGCGAGTGCTGTTTGCACTGTGTATGGCAAAGGGAACGCAATAATGACTTTCCTTACCAGAAAAAAACTCATGCTCGTAGGACCAAAAACTGCATGTGTCTCAACTTCTTTTAGGACTGGGAAACAAATGCTAGCTCGCCTTACAAGAAACACACTCTGCTTTTGCGAAAAGTGCACTCTTCTACTCTACTTTTTTTCCTATGGGGTCTCAACAGTGAGCTTGCTCAGAACAAAAGAACTGTGCTTTCTACATACACGGGCCATATCTAGTTCAACTCTGCTTAGGAAACTGACAAGATCAGTAGCTCCTCTTCAGTCCAATACACTGTACTTGCTGGGAACAGACGTGAGTGCTATTTGCACTGTGTATGGCAATGGGAGCGCAATAGTGACTTTCCTTACCAGAAAACAACTGTTGCTCGAAAACCAAAACTGCATGTGATTCAACTCCATTTAGGACTGGGAAACAAACGCTAGCTCACCTTAAAAGAAACACACTCTGCTTTTGAGAAAAGAGCACTCTTCTACTCTACTGTGTTTCCTATGGAGTCTGAACAGTGAGCTTGCTCAGAACAAAAGAACTGTGCTTCCTACATACACGGGCCATATCTAGTTCAACTCTGCTTAGGAAACTGACAAGATCAGTAGCTCCTCTTCAGTCCAATACACTGTACTTGCTGGGAACAGACATGAGTGCTATTTGCACTGTGTATGGCAATGGGAGCGCAATAGTGACTTTCCTTACCAGAAAAAAACTCTTGCTCGTAAACCAAAAACTGCATGGGATTCAACTCCATTTAGGACTGGGAAACAAACGCTAGCTCGCCTTACAAGAAACACACTCTGCTTTTGAGAAAAGAGCACTCTTCTATTCTACTATGTTTCCTATTGGGTCCGAACAGTGAGCTTGCTCAGAACAAAAGAACTGTGCTTCCTACACACGGGCCATATCTAGTTCAACTCTGCTTAGGAAACTGACAAGAAAAGAGCTCCTCTTCAGTCCAATACACTGTACTTGCTGTGAACAGACGCGAGTGCTATTTGCACTGTGTATGGCAATGGGAGCACAATAGTGACTTTCCTTACCAGAAAACAACTCTTGTTCGTAGGACAAAAAACTGCATGTGATGCAACTCCATTTAGAACTGGAAAATAAACGGTAGCTCGCCTTACAAGAAACACACTCTGCTTTTGAGAAAAGAGCACACTTCTACTCAACTGTGTTTCCTATGGGGTCCGAACAGTAAGCTTGCTCAGAACAAAAGAACTGTGCTTCCTACACACGGGCCATATCTAGTTAAATTCTGCTTAAAAAACTGACAAGAACAGTAGCTCCTCTTCAGTCCAATACACTGTACTTGCTGGGAACAGACGCGTGTGCTATTTGCCCTGTGTATGACAATGGGAGCGCAATAGTGACTCTTCTTACCAGAAAGCAACTCTTGCTCATAGGACCAGAAACTGCATGGGATTCAACTCCATTTCTGACTAGGAAACAAACACTAGCTCTCCTTACAAGAAACACACTCTGCTTTTGAGAAAAGAGCACTCTTCTACTCTACTGTGTTTCCTATGGAGTCTGAACAGTGAGCTTGCTCAGAACAAAAGAACTGTGCTTCCTACACACAGGGGCCATATCTAATTCAACTCTGCTTAGGAAACTGACAAGAAAAGAGCTCCTCTTCAGTCCAATACACTGTACTTGCTGTGAATAGACGCGAGTGCTATTTGCACTGTGTATGGCAAAGGGAACGCAATAATGACTTTCCTTACCAGAAAAAAACTCATGCTCGTAGGACCAAAAACTGCATGTGTCTCAACTCCTTTTAGGACTGGGAAACAAATGCTAGCTCGCCTTACAAGAAACACACTCTGCTTTTGCGAAAAGAGCACTCTTCTACTCTACTTTTTTTCCTATGGGGTCTCAACAGTGAGCTTGCTCAGAACAAAAGAACTGTGCTTCCTACATACACGGGCCATATCTAGTTCAACTCTGCGTAGGAAACTGACAAGATCAGTAGCTCCTCTTCAGTCCAATACACTGCACTTGCTGGGAACAGACGTGAGTGCTATTTGCACTGTGTATGGCAATGGGAGCACAATAGTGACTTTCCTTACCAGAAAACAACTGTTGCTCGTAAACCAAAAACTGCATGTGATTCAACTCCATTTAGGACTGGGAAACAAACGCTAGCTCGCCTTAAAAGAAACACACTCTGCTTTTGAGAAAAGAGCACTCTTCTACTCTACTGTGTTTCCTATGGAGTCTGAACAGTGAGCTTGCTTTGAACAAAAGAACTGTGCTTCCTACATACACGGGCCATATCTAGTTCAACTCTGCTTAGGAAACTGACAAGATCAGTAGCTCCTCTTCAGTCCAATACACTGTACTTGCTGGGAACAGACGTGAGTGCTATTTGCACTGTGTATGGCAATGGGAGCACAATAGTGACTTTCCTTACCAGAAAACAACTGTTGCTCGTAAACCAAAAACTGCATGTGATTCAACTCCATTTAGGACTGGGAAACAAACGCTAGCTCGCCTTAAAAGAAACACACTCTGCTTTTGAGAAAAGAGCACTCTTCTACTCTACTGTGTTTCCTATGGAGTCTGAACAGTGAGCTTGCTTTGAACAAAAGAACTGTGCTTCCTACATACACGGGCCATATCTAGTTCAACTCTACTTAGGAAACTGACAAGAACAGTAGCTCCTCTTCAGTCCAATACACTGTACTAGCTGGGAACAGACGCGAGTGCTTTTTGCACTGTGTATGGCAAAGGGAGCACAATAGTGACTTTCCTTACCAGAAAACAACTCTTGCTCATAGGACCAAAAACTGCATGTGTCTCAACTCCTTATAGGACTGGGAAACAAAAGCTAGCTCGCCTTACAAGAAACACACTCTGCTTTTGAGAAAAGAGCATACTTCTACTCTACTGTGTTTCCTATGGGGTCCGAACAGTGAGCTTGCTCAGAACAAAAGAACTGTGCTTCCTATACACACGGCCATATCTAGTTAAATTCTGCTTAGGAAACTGACAAGAACAGTAGCTCCTCTTCAGTCCAATACACTGTACTTGCTGTGAATAGACGCGAGTGATATTTGCACTGTGTATGGTAATGGGAACTCAATAGTGACTTTCCGTACCAGAACACAACTCTTGCTCATAGGACCGAAAACTGCATGTGCTTCAACTCCATTTAGAACTGGGAAATAAACGCTAGCTCGCCTTAGAAGAAACACACTCTGCTTTTGAGAAAAGAGCACTCTTCTACTCTACTGTTTTTCCTATGGGACCAGAACAGTGAGCTTGCTCAAAACAAAAGAACCGTGCTTCCTACACTCACTGGCCATTTCTAGTTCAACTCTGCTTAGGAAACTGACAAGAACAGTAGCTCCTCTTCAGTCCAATACACTGTACTTGCTGGGAACAGAC